>NC_046156.1:120677689-120765189 GCF_011064425.1 Rattus rattus | reverse complement strand
CAGAAAATGAAAATAAAATCTAAATCTATCTATCTAAATCTATCTAAATTATATCTATAATTGTATCTTACAGAGGAAAGAGTAAATTCTATTACTTTCTTTCAGATCAACTTTAACCTCCAAACTACCTCCAGAAGACATGTCAGGGGACCTGGAAGCCAAGATCTGTGGCTACACACATATCAGTGTTCAGAAATTCTGCTACAAGTGGACCATTAGCAACTTTTCATTTTGCATGGATGGAATTAGGGAAAATATTACAAGCCCAGTGTTCTCATTAGAGGCCAATGAAGAAGTACAATGGTGGTTGAGAATATTCCCAAATGGTGTTGATGAAGAAAGCAAAGATTACCTGTCTGTTTCCCTTGGTTTGCACAGTTGTCCAAAGAGCCCAGTTTTGGCAAAGGTGCAGTTCTGGATCATAAATGCCCAAGGAGAGAAACATCAAATTAAAGAGATCCCAAATATTTTAAGCTTTCATCCAAAACAACAATGGGGATTGAGAAAGTTCATCCTTCGAGATTTCCTCCTCTCCCTTAGGCATTGGCTTCTCCCTGAAGACCAGCTCATCCTGTGTTGCAAGGTGTCAGTAGTAGGACCCTCCTTTAGCACACCTGGAGATAACATGACACCTGCAAACAAGGATCCAAGGCAGAAGTTGGCTGATGACATAGGAGAGCTGTGGGAAAATTCCCTCTTCACAGACTGCAGCCTGGTTGTAGCTGGCCAGGAATTCACAGCTCACAAGGCCATTCTAGCAGCTCGCTCTCCAGTTTTCAGAGCCATGTTTGAACATGAAATGCTGGAGAGCCTAACAAACCGCGTTGAGATCCATGACATTCACCTGCAAGTCTTTAAGGAAATGATGGCCTTCATTTACACAGGGAAGGCACCACACCTCCACAGCCACTCAATGGCCACTGATTTGTTGGCAGCTGCTGACATGTATGACCTGCAGGACTTGAAGGTCATGTGTGAGGATTCCCTGTGCAGGAACCTCTCTGTGAATAATGCTGTACACACTCTGATCCTGGCTGACCTCCACAGCACAGAGCACCTGAAGACTAGGGTCATGGATTTCATTATACTTCATGCTTCTGAAGTCTCTAAGACCTTGGAGTGGAAGTCAATGGTGGAGTCACATCCCCACTTGGTGGAGGAAGTATTTCTCTCCCTGGCTTCTATAGAGTGTTTTTCCTTGGAGCCTTCACTCAAACACCGAAAGGTATTTTAGGAGCTTGACAGCTATGACCTACACCTGGCTTCTAACAGCTACAACTAGTGTTTTTAACAATGACTTCTGTTTAGATTACAGTTTTGCTGGAACATTTACAGTGAATCTGGGGCAAGGTAGCATGATGGCTATGGATTTCATACAGCTGTAATATTTCAAAATGGTGTGTATGGAAAGGGCAGCACTAGGGTCTTGGACATTCTACCTGACATCTAACCTGTTGATGTTGTCTTATTCTTGTCTGATGTCTTGGAACTGGGATTCAACTGGCCTGAAGCAGAGCCTAACTGACTTTCTTTGGAGAAACCTGTTTGCATTGGACTGAACAGAACAGGTGACCTAACATATGCATTAACTGACATGTAAAGTTTTCCACCTAATTCATGTGTATTATCTATCTGCAAATAAAAATTCTTTCAACTTTACTGTATTTGTCCTCTTAATTGCCAGTTGCCTTATTGTTCTAATTAAGACTTCAATTCTTGTATTGAGTCTACTTAAGAGAATGAGAAACCTTGACTTACCTTTGCTTTTGTATACTGGCTTTGAGTTTCTCCCCATTTAAGTTGATCTTGATACGGGATTCTTCTATATTACCATTATTATATTTAGCCATATAATCTCTGTGCCAATCTCTGGAGAACTTTTATCATTAAGGGATCGCTTCTTAAAGTCCATGTCCTGATCCAGTTTAATGATCATGTTTTTTGCTTTTTCTTTGTTTCCTTTTGTTTTGCTTTTTTTTCTTTCAGTTAGTTTATGTGGTCAATTGAGTTTTATTGATTTTTGTATATTGAACCACCCTTACTCACCTTGAGACAAAGCCTACTTTGGTTTTGTTAATGATATTTTTAATGTGTTCTTGTAATTATTTAATGATTATGTTTGCATGAGTCAATAAGTTAAATTGATGTGTGTTTTAGATATCAGTGTAACTGTAGTCTCTCATAAAATAGAGTGGGAAATATTCTTTCTTTTTTTATTTTGTGAAATGATTTGAGGAATATATGCCATAACACCTCTTAGATTAGCAGGTGAAAATTATGGTCCTGGGCATTTTTTGATGGGGAGATTTTAATGGCTGCTGCTATACTTTGATGCCTTTGATTTGGTGCACAGATAGTGAGAATTGAAATGGCAGCTTAGGCATTTTTAATTTGAGGAGTATTAGTGTCCTTACCTAATGTGAGTTCAGCACACATTCATGCGATACTGCCCAGAGGGATTGACTCTACTATGACCTTACTCCTCTAGTCTTCTGAACACCCAGATGTACAGGGGAGACAGTTTGTGTCCTATGTACCATTGACCAGTAATGACCTTTATAATTGGAAGTTGTAGTCCCCCTCCCTCCATTTTCAAAAAGACCCTCAGATCCCCTAGGTCTTTTAGATTCAATCATGTTGACTCATAAACCCACGTGGGATGACTGTCATCAACAGTTCCATGTTATTTTCACAACTGAAGAAAGTGAGAGAATTGTTGGAGAAGCTTGGAAATTGGTTCCAGAGGTAAATGGTCTGCCCACACAAATCCAGGCAAATCTTGATACAGCCTTAACTTTGACCATACCCAACTGGGATTTGAAAGCTGTTGAAGGTAGGGAGAGTATATGTGTCTACTACCAGATTCTGTTGGATGAGCCTCAGGGAATTTCAATCAAGTTGGCCTATAAATTTATCTACGGTAACCAGGTGAAATAATGAGAGCTCTACAGAATATTTAAAGAGAGTTGTTTGACCCATAAGATTTACATTCTCTCAGACTCAGAAATGAGAGAAAATTGTCAGTGGGAAGCTTGGCTTTTTTTTTCAACAAACAGACCCTGATATCTGTCAGGAACTTCAGTGCCTGGATCATTTTGCTGGTAAGCAATGTCCTATAACTTTATATAAGACAAAGAAGAAAAAAAAGAAGAACGATATGACTGGGAGCCTTGTGGCTCAGCTCCATTCCATGCCCTGGGTAAACTTAAAGAAGGAGGGGAAAGCTAGATAGTTTTTGGTGGGCACAGGGCACAAAATTCTGTCTTGACACAAGCACTGGGACCAATTTCAAGTAAAAAATATGGGTACAGGGGCAACAGCCACCACGACCTATCCAGGTCTAGCCAAAGAAAGATTGATTTTGTAATAAATCGGATTCATTCATGGTTAATTCTGAATGCCCATACTCCCAGATGGAAAACATTTCTTCACCAAAAAGGAGCACAGATCCATTTTGACCCAGAGGGTGTGAAAGTGCTGGATAAAATATTTCCATTTGTGATGATTTGCATATGCTTGGCCCAGGGACTCTCACTATTAGAAGGCATGGCCTTGTTGGAGGAAGTGTGTCATCGTGGGGTTGGGCTTGGATGACCTCCTACTAGTTACCTGAGGACGCTGAGTGTGTTCCTGGCATCCTTTGGGTAAAGATGTAGAACTCAGCACCTCCTGCACCATGCCTGCCTGGATATTGTGACGCTGCCATGCTCCCTCATTGATGATAATGGACTGAACCTTGGAAACTGTAAGCCAGCTCCAAATAATTGTTGTCATTTATAAAGGTTACATTGGTCATGGTGTCTGTTTACAGCAATATGACCCTAACTAGGACAGACGTTGGTACCAGGAACTGCGTATTGTGATAGGCCTGACCAAGCTTTTGTTAGGGGGAATATAGATCTGGAGATTTGGGATTTGGAAAGCCATATAATGTTTTAAATGGGGCTTAATGGACCATCTTAGTAGAAATGGGGAAGATTTTGTTACTGAGAGTAATTTGAATTGTGCAGGCCTGGCCCAAGAGGTTTTAGAGGAGAATTTCTGGATCTGCTATAAAGGCTGCTTTTGTGGTATTTTGGTGAAGAATGTGGCCACTTTTTGCCCTTGTCTAAAGTGTCTGCCTGAAGTTAAGGTGAAGAGATTTAGATTAATTTCCTTGAAAAAGAAAGACTCAAAACAGCCTAGTGTAAGTTCTTTTGTACAGTTACTAAAATTCACTCTTATGAAGAGCGTTTTAATGAGAAAAGGAAGTTGAAAAAGGAGGAAACAAATTATGTGATTCGAGTATTAAAGGGACACCAGGAAGTGAAATGGAGCTGAATCCTGTGTTCAAGGATATTAAGTTTAATTAAGGAAGTAATGACATTGGAGCAAGATCCCACCCAACTAAGTTAGCACCAGGCAACCTACTACAAACCTTTAATCCTAGTAGGCAAAGACAAGCAGAGCTCTGATTTCAAGGCCAGACTAGAGCAGAGCAAGTTCTATGTGAGGCCAAGCTTAAATACAGGTGTGGTGGTACACACTTTTAATCCCAGGAGACTGGCATGTAGATGTCTAAATTCATGGTCAATCTACAGAGCAATATCCAGGACAGCCAAGTTTAGACAGTGAAGGAGTTAGAAAAGTGGAAGCTAGTGATAGTATAATAGAGTAAGGGGTCCAGGTTCCAGTTCCTGCAAGCAGAACTCAGCAGCTTTAGCCATGTGTCTCTGGCTTCATATTTAAGAGGAGGAGAAGACAATTGATGCTGATGAAATAAAGTTTCATAGTTTCATCGATATGAGAAACAAAGCTGTAAAAACAAGGTTTTGAGAAATATATCTGGTGGTCAGGATGCCTATGACAAACTTGTGACCTTTCTGAGAGATACATCTGATGTCAGGATGCCAAGTGATATGATGTAGTTTTGGTGATCAAGGTATTGAGTCAAGAATGACCAGGCCTCACAGACCAAGGCCAAGCTAATTAGGACAAAACCAAAACAAATGTTCTCAGAAAGACTCCTTACCCCTCCCTGTGGTAAATTCTGAGAACGACCACAAGATGTCATCTTGACCCTGCCCAACCACCCAGTTCACCTCGCCCCTAAGGGACATGCCAACTTAGCCCTTTCCCAGTGATTCACCAAGGCCAGTTGTAGCACTGGATGAGGAAAATATCTAACTAAGGCAAAAACTGCCCCTTGAGCAGGACAGACAATACCTGACAAGATCCTTTGTCCTGTGTACCACCAATGAGAATAAGCCAGCTAACACTGTTGCTGAAGTCTCCCCTCTGTAATGAATAAAAGTTGTGTGCTTTTTGGGTTCGGGTTGCCTCTCCCTATGTGGATGAGCAACCCCATATATGTGGATTAAATCCTTATACCCTTAGGCTATTGCACTGGTCACTTAGTCAATCTGTGCTCTGTGGGTGGCACTCCTGGGGTAAGGCCACTATAGGGTCTTACAACATTTTGGTGCCTTGGCCCAGAATCATGCTCCCCTAGACCACAATTGGCAAACAGATGAGAGGTAAGCTCGAGCAATTCTACAACTGATAGAGGGCTTATATCCAAAATATACAAAGAACTCAAGAAGTTGGACTGCAGGCAGTCAAATATCCCTATTAAAATGGGGTTCAGATGAAAACAAAGAATTCAGAGCTGAGGAATGCCAAATGGCTGAGAAACACCTAAAGAAATGTTCAACATCTTTAGTCATAAGGGAAATGCAAATCAAAACAACCCTGAGATTTCACCTCACACCAGTCAGAATGGCTAAGATCAAAAACTCAGGTGACAGCAGATGCTGGCGAGGATATGGAGAAAGAGGAACACTCCTCCATTGTTGGTGGAATTGCAGACTGGCACAACCATTCTGGAAATTACTCTGGAGGTTCCTCAGAAAATTGGACATTGAACTACCTGAGGATCCAGCTATTCCTCTCTTGGGCATATACCCAAAAGATGCCCCACCATATAACAAAGACACATGCTCCTCTATGTTCATAGCAGCCTTATTTATAATAGCCAGAAGCTGGAAAGAACCCTGATGCACTTCAAGAGAGGAATGGATACAGAAAATGTGGTACATCTACACAATGGACTATTACTCAGCTATCAAAAACAATGACTTTATGAAATTCATAGGCAAGTGGGTGGAACTGGAAAATATCATCCTGAGTGAGGTAACCCAATCACAGAATAAGATACATGGTATGCACTCATTGATGAGTGGCTATTAGCCCAAATGCTTGAATTACCCTAGATGCACAGAACACATGAAACTCAAGAAGGATTACCAAAATGTGAATGCTTCACTCCTTCTTTAAAAGGGGAACAAGAATACTCTTGGGAGGTAATAGGGAGGCAAAGTTTAGAACAGAGGCAGAAGGAACACCCATTCAGAGCGTGCTCCACATGTGGCCCGTACATATACAGCCACCCAATTAGATAAGGTGGATGAAGCAAAGAAGTGCAGGCTGACAGGAACTGGATGTAGATGTCTCCTGAGAGACACAGCCAGAATATAGCAAATACATAGGCGAATGCCAGCAGCAAACCACTGTACTGAGAATGGGACCCCCATTGAAGAAATCAGAGAAAGGTCTGGAAGAGCTTGAAGGGGCTGGAGACCACATATGAACAACAATGCCAACCAACCAGAGCTTCCAGGGACTAAGGCACTACCCAAAGACTCTAGATGGACTGACCCTGGGCTCCAACCGCATAGGTAGCCATGAATAGCCTAGTAAGATCACCAGTGGAAGGGGAAGCCCTTGGTCCTGCTAAGACTGAACCACCAGTGAACGTGATTGTTGGGGGGCAGGTAGTAATGGGGGGAGGATGGGGAGGGGAACACCCATATAGAAGGGAGGGTGTTAGGGGGATATTGGCCCGGAAACCGTGAAGGGGAATAACAATTGAAATGTAAAGAAGAAATACTCAAGTTAATAAAGATGGAAAAATAAAAGAATTCACTTGTCACATGACCTCGTGCTGAGAACAACCCCAGGTTTGTAATCAGAACCAAGTGTGGCAGGGTGTGAAGATATGACTGAGTATTTAGGAGAACTGGCTGCCTGCCATTCAATAGAACCCAGGTTTTATCCCTAATAGCAAAGGCCAACTCATAACCATCTGGATGCCAGTCTCATGGGATCTAATGCCTTCTTCTGGCTTCTGTGGGCAACACACCTGGCAAGTAGTGTACAGGTACACACGCAGGAACAACACTATACACATGAGGTGAACCAGTTTTCTAAAATACGATTGAGACAATGAAAACCAAAACGAGAAAGATAAGGTTTTCATCGCAATTGGAGAAACAGTGAAGTATCTCAAAGATCAAGCTTCTGTACTATATTTTACTCTCTTTTTCTTGTGTTATGTCCTGTTACATAGTTACTGCTGAGTTTAATGTTTCTAATGACATTACACTAAAACAAAACCTGAGGGGCTCTACTTAGTCACACTTCTTATCTCATTCTGAAAGTTCTGGACAACTACTGTATTTTCTCTTCCCATGCATCTCCTTCTCCCCCTTCTGCAATTAAAAATAGAATCTATATTAATACTCTATCATCTGAGTGAGTAGTGGTTCGCTCAATACTTCTCATTCTTTCCCATTTCCTCTCCCATATAGATCATCTAACTCTCTGTCTCTCATTACGAAAGGACAGCTTTCTACAACATAACAACCAAAATTTGAAATAAAATATAGTAATATAAAACGAAAACCATCATATCCAATTGGACAAGATCAACCAACAGAAAAATATAAAAGTCCCAAGGAAAGGCACAAGATTTAGAGGCTCACATGTTCACACACTGAGAAGACCCATAAAAGAACTATAGTACAAGCTAAGTTATATATACAGACATCTCTGAAGGCACTGAGACGGCTGCCTCAGTCTGTTAATTAAAGGGGATTCAAAGGGTTTTGTTTTCCTGATATCTTCCATCTCCTCTGTCTCGCTCACTCGTCCTTGTTATCTTCCTTGGGGCTTTCTGAACTCTGAGGGCATGGATTCAATGGAAGCATCTCAGTAAGAGCTGTGTGTTTTAAGATCTCTGTTTTCTCTCTGTGTGTGTCTCTGTCTCTCTTTCTGCATAATGTCTGTCTTTTGATCTCTATATTTGTTCAAAATCTGCTATAGGAAGAAGCTTCTCTGATGATGACTGAATATCTTTTTGATTAAGGAGATAACAAAGGATTATTAGGAGTTATTATATTGTTACCTTGTCTTAAAGATCAGTTCTTTTTGGTTTTATTCCAGGCCACTGGTTTATATACTGTCTGATTTGTGATTACCACTTCAGTCAGTATTGTTTTGCTGTGAAGAGACACCATGACCACAACTCCTTATATGGAAACACTGAAGTAGCGCTTGCCTACAGGATCAGAGATTCAGTCCATTTATATAGGATGACGTCATTATGTAGGTAAAAGCAGGTACAAAATAGAGCAAGGCCTGTCATTGGATGAGATGACAAGAGGATGGGCAGAACGAAAGTTTTAGAGAGGAGGAGGAGATTGGAACCAAGGGAGAAGCAGCTGAGAGGTCCCGGAGGTGGATGTTAAGCTTTTTCTCTGTATATTCACAAGTTTTTATGAATATGCTTAAGGGATGCTTGTGTACAGGGCTTTGTATGTCTAGGTGGGCAATTACATATTATCAACTGGATCAGAGGTTATTGTGTTGTGTGTTCTGTCATGTGGTGATTTAATTAAATTTAAGAGATTATGTGGTTGCTGGAGACACTGGGCTGCCACGGAATTGCGATATGTTTGTCTAGCATGGTGGTAACCTGCCTTGGGAACTAGATTAGAAGACAGATTGTTGCCAGGCTCAAAGAGTAGCCATTAGCAATGCGATATGAGATAGAGCAAAACAGGTGAGAAGATTTGCTGACTGAGATGGAGATATCTATCAGATATCTTGGGACCCTACTGTGGGATCTAGTGCAGGGTAAAAGAAACACATTAATTTATTATTACAGCAACATATTTGTATCAAGGCAGGGAGAAGGATGGCAAGAAAGCAGACAGAGTACTGGAGATGTGGCTGAGCATTCCACATCCAGAACAGGCATCAGGAAGAGAGACAGACACTGAGCCTGGCTTGAGATTTTGAAACAAGAAACCCCACACACAGGGATACTCTTTGTTAATCCTGACTTTTACCAGAGCAAACCAAATTAAACATTTGAGGCCAAATTTAAGAGATGAGAATTCTATATCTTGATACAAACCTTGTCAGGATGAGATTCAGTTCTGCAGGCAACCATGGCTCTTTTCCTGACTGGTCAGAGCTTGAGCACTAGGTGTTGTGATAAATCTCCAACACTTCAATGCCAAAAAGACTCCCTCAAAGGCCACCTACCCATGACACACTTCCTACGACAAGTCCACACCTCCTTATGGTGCCATTTTACATGGTCCAAGCCTATTCAAACTACCACAGACATCCACCAGATTTCCTACAGCCAAGTGGTCCTTGTACATTTAGATGACTTCCAATGACATCTAAGACCATGGACATTTGCAAGAACATCCAACTTTGACATGGCCTATGACAGCAGAACACATATACCAGGCACAGGTTCCAATGGCATCACAGAGAGCATAATGGTGGTTTGAGGAGGTCCAATTCAGAAAAAGAAATGTGATTCTTATTGGACATCCTGTCATTGCTCAAATTCCGGGTGATTCTGCAGCTAAGCAGCCCGTTTGGGGACTGAGTCTGCACAACCTCCAAGCTGCTATACACCACCCTGATGGCCCTATTCAGCAATGACTTATCCCAACCACTACCACTGAAAGCCTTCTCTCACAACTGTCACTGCCATCCCATCTCCAGTTCTGCCTCTCTTCACCATGTACTTACTGCTCTGTTCCTCCATCTTTTCCACCTCTCCATCCCATATTCATTTGTCAGAGGGGCAGTGTGCCACACAGTATGTATCTATCTCTACCAATCTCAAAGTTCTTTATATGCAAATATTCATTGCAATGAGTTGTTGGTCTTGTTCAAGTTTTCTGAAACATCCAAAGTATTGGACCATTGCTGAGACTCTTCTCTGATACTCTGCTGTTGCCCGGTCTCAGGGAGATCCTGTGGCAAGCCAGGCATTTTGGGGGGCAGGTTCTATGTCAGCTGCAAGTGCTGCACACCTCTCTGCCCACCTGAGGCTCACAGGAGTGGGGAATTCACTAGGCTCATGGTATGTGCTTGTTGCCTGAACAAAGCACCAGTGCCCTGTGCTCTGTCTCCCTTCAGGATAAAAAATGCTAAGTGAAGCTGCAGCTGTTCTGTAGTAAGGAGCAACAGACAGGTATAGGACAAGCCCTAGTTAGTAGAGACATCCAGTTTTGCAGGACTGGCTCTTCCTTGCACTTTATCAGCTCACAAATGAAGTAGATGTTGTGATGGATTAACTCAAAGTAGTGGATCTGGGCCTGCATGACAGTGAAGATTGTTAGTCCAGGGATTTTTACACATGGGCCTTCTGCAACTCATGATAGCACAGCCTTTCAGTTCTGTTTAAAAACACCTGAGTAATACTCCATTGTGTAAATATACCACATGTTAAAAAATATACATTTGGCTGTTGAAGGATGTTAAGTTCGTTTGCCATTTTTTGGCTATTATGAGTAGAGGAGCAATGAATATGTTTGACCATGTGTCCCTGTGGTGGAATGAAACATCCTTTAGGCATATGACCAACAGTGGTGTTGGTGGATCTTGAGGTAACTTGATTCCTATCTTTCTGAGAATTCACCATAAGAATTACATAGTGACTGTAAAAGTTTGCATTCCTACTAGCAGTGGAGGACTGTTCTCCTGGGTACACATTCTTGCCAGCATGGCTTGTCCTTTATCTTACTGACCTTGGCCATTCTGACAGATATAAGATGAAAACTCAAAGTAGTTTTGATTTGCATTTCCACTTATTTAAGTGAATCTCAGCCATTTAAAATTCCTGAATTCTCTATTTATACCTATACTCAATTTTAATTGAGTTACTTGGAGATATGTATAAATATCAAGTGTTTGGTTTCAGACCCTAGGTGAAGGGACTAAGATGCATGTTTTAGATGTCAAAAGAAACCATGCCTTTAGGTTCTTCCAGCTCCCTCATTTCCTACCTGGCATACTCTGTCCCCAACCTTGAACTTTCCAGCCCAGTTTTTAGGTTGCCCTTCCCCCAGATGCTATTTCCTTTATAACACACACATTTCTCTCTCTCTCTCTCTCTCTCTCTCTCTCTCTCTCTCTCTCTCTCTCTCTCTCTCTCTCCCTCTGACTTCTTTTAGAGTATCGCCCTTTCTCTCTCTCTCTCTCCCCTTCTTCTATGTCAATTTCCCTGGCCTCCTGCCTTGGGGCCAGTGAACTTGCCAGCCTGAGAGCAGCTCCCCAGTAAACCTGCCTTTAATATATTCTATTCTGACTTGAATAGGCTCATTTCACCAGCAAAGAAATAATCTATCATCAGGTTTCTTGATTTAAAAAAAATTACATCCTCACTATCAGGCATAGTCAGATGTGCAATTAGTCAAATCGTTTCCCATTTTGTACACTCCTGCTATGTACAAATGACAGTGTCTTTTGCCTTACAGAAGTTTTCAGTCTTATTAGGTCCTACTCAGTAATTGTTGACCTTAGTGGTAAAACTACTAATGTTCTGTTCAGAAAGTCTTATCCAGTGCCAATGAGTTCAAAGATATTCCCCACTTTCTTTTCTTGTTCAAAGATATTCCCCACTTTCTTTTCTTGTTTCAGTACCTGGTTTTATTTTGAGGTCTTTGATCCTTTTGGAGTTGAGATTGTGTGGGATAATAGCTATGGACATATTTGCACTTTTTACATCTAACGATTTAGTTTGACCAGCACCATTTGTTAAAGAGGTTGTCTGTGTTCAGTGCATATTTCTCTTTTTTTAATCAAAAATCAATTATTAATACTCCTGTGGGTTTACAGCTGGGTCTTCAGTTTGATTCCCTTGATCAACAAGTCTGTTTTTATGCCGATTCCATGTGGATTTGTGGGCTCCCAGGCCAGATTATGGACAGTAGAACATTATCCATACCCTAGACTTGTATCAGAGAGCATGGTCTTAGTTATGGTTTTAACGATGTAAACAGACACCCTGACTAAGGAAAGAATTTTTAAAAATTGGATTTATATTTATTTACATTTCAAATGAGATCCCTTTCCTGGTTTCCCATCCATAAATCCCCTATCTCATCCACTCTTCCCCTTCTTCTATGAAGGTGTTCCCCACCCCACCATCCACTCCTTCACACCTCCCCACCCTGACATTCCCCTACGCTGGGGGGGTGGTCCAGCCTTGGCAGGACCAAGGGCTTTCTCATCCCATTGGTGCCCAACAAGGCCAAACTATGCTATATATGCAGCTGGAGCTTAGTCTGTGACTAAGGCAACTCTTAAAAGGGCCACATTTAATTGAGGATGGCTTACAGATTCAGAAATTCAGTCCATTATCATCAAGGATGGAGCATGGCAAGCCCCAAGCAGGCATGGCACAGAAGGAGCTGAGAGTTCTACATCTTTATCTGAAGTCTTCTAGGAGATGCCTCCAGGTAGCATGGTGCTATTAAAGCCCCCACCCACAATGAGATACATCCTCTAATAAGGCCACCCTTCCTCCAATGAGGGCACACTTATTTTTTTGTATAATTTTATTTGTCCATGCGTTGTTGATTAAATTTGTTCTTGAACAATTTAATTCATGAAAATAAGTCAATTCTTTTACTGTTACCCCTACCCTCCTGTCTCCCTTTCATTTCTGATACCAGCCCTTCCTCTCCACAAGTCATTTTCTTAGATTCATTAACGATGTTTTTGTTTATTATTGTTTTGTGACCCATTGAATTTTGCCAGGATTATTTGTGTATCTATGGCTTAGGAAATATGCCTTAAAAAGCCTAGTAGGTTTATGTTTGGAAGACAACTAAGGACAAAGATTATCCTTCTGTGATGGTTTGTACGTGCTTGGCCCAGGGAGCGGCACTATTTGGAGGTGTGACCTTTATGGGTTATGTGTGGAAGGACGCACTTCTTAATAGAGCCACTCCCTTGGCTAAGCATATTCAAAACATCATAGCCATGGAGAGCAGAAGACCTTACATGCTCTGAATCACCAGTTACAGATGATTGAGAACCTGTATGTGTGTGCTGGGCACTTAACAAGTGTTCTCCAAGAGAGTAAAAGTTGTCTAGTATTCTTTCTAGTTCCACAAAATAAATATTACAGTTAGGGTTTCATTGCTGTGAAGAGACAACATGATAAGGACAACTTTTAAAAAGGACATTTAGTTGGAGCTAGCTCAGAGTTTCAGAAGTGCATTCCATTATCATTATGGCAAGAAGCATTACAGTGTACAAGCTGAAATGGTGTTGGAGGAGGAATTGAGTGTCTTGATATGAAGGGAGTCAGGAAGAGATTGTGTGCCATTGGTCAGAGCTTGAGCATATACATTCCCTCAAAGCCATGCCTGCACAGTGCACACATCCAATTACAAGAGTACACTTCCTCCAAAGGGGCCACAGTTCCAAATAGTGACACTTCCCATGGCCCATGCATATTCAAGCCACCAAACTCAGTTTTTAAAAAAGAAAGCCTTCTCTTCCTGTCCCTTCTATTATGACCAAACATTTATGATTGATTTCTCCTCTGCTCTTGACCCTGGATATCTGTTCTGCTCAGTCCAATACACACAGGTTTCTCTGAAGAAACCCTTTTGGGCAGTGCTTCACGCTAGTTCCTAAGTTGAATCCCAGATTGCAATTCAGCAGACATAAGTCAAACAAGAATATCAACAGGGTAGATTTCAGTTAGTGTCCCAGACTCTAGTGCTGCCCCTTCCACCACCAAACATTCCAATATATTTAAAGCTCTTGTAAGTTGTCCTGACCCACCCTGTTGCCCCTGAAGTCCTGTGTAAATGCTACAGCAGTACAATTGTGTAACCAGGAGTTAATAGGACCAATATTGGTTGTTGCTGTTGGAAGACATGTGTAGGTCATAGCTGACCTGCTCTTAAAGAACACTTAAGACATTTCAGGTGCAGGGCCCAGGAAACACTCTTTGTAGAAGACAGACAGTGGAATACTTGAGACACCAATGACTCCATTATTAACTTCTATCCTGAGGTCTCAGAGACCTCAGAATTATGAACTGTAATGTCTTTAGCTGCTCTGTCCTGTGGAGGTCAGCCAGGATGAGAGTGTGTGCAGCATTCTCCACAGAGAGCATCCTCTAGAGTGCATCCTCACATGTGGCCTTCACGTTTCCTAGGCCATACTTGAGAGCAACTGCCAGCACACCAGTAGCCATGGAGTGGCTGTGGATGTGTGGTGCTTTCCCAGAGTAAATGAAACTCATCATCTCCTTGGAGATTTGGGGATCCAGGTCATAGTCTCATCTCAGTTCTTTAGGCTCTCTTGTATTTCATGTTCAAACATGACTCTGAAAATTGGATAGTGAGCTGCTGGGATGGCCTTTTGAGCCGTGAATTCATGGCAAGTTACCACCAGACAGCAGTCTGTGAAGAGGGAATTCTCTCACAGCTCTTCAACATTATCTGCCGATATGTGTCTTGGAACCTTGAGCAAAGGTCTTGTGTTCTCTCCAGACATACAAAAGGAGCCTTGGAGCTCACTCACATTGCAGAGGAGGGTGGTTTGTCATCCAGTCATACCGAATGGGTTTGAGACAAAGAGGAAATCTCAAAGGATGGACTTTTTGTATCCATAGCCTTGGTGTGGCAGCAAATGGTAGACACCTGTGCTCTTTGCATTATTGCATTTTTCCCCATTGGCATTTAAGATACAAAATCAATCTTTGCCCAAACTGGGCTCTTTTCACAGCTGAACATCAGGTAAAGTGATAGGTAACCTTTGCTTTCTTCATCAACCCTGTTTGGGTATATTTTCAAACACCACATCACTTCGTTATTGGCAGCTGATAAGAACATTGGGCTTGCAATATATTATTCCATTCCCTCAACAAGAAAAAAAGAATTTGCTAATGGACCACCTGTAGCAGAATTTTTCATCACTGCTGTGTGTGTCATACCAATTCTTGACATCCAGGTCCCCTGACATTTCTGCTTGAGGTACTTTGAATGTAAAACAGGAACCTGAAAAGAAGAACTCAAAATTATTTACTCTTTATCCTACAGTTATCAATATTTTTTAGATTTAAATTTTAATTTCTCCTAAATTGCCCCTTCTATTATGTTGAAAACTTGTATCTCTCTAAAATTTTCTGTCTAGACTTCAATATTAGTTTTAGAGAAAACAATCCAGGCTACAGTAGCTGTTAAATCATTTTGAATCTCTCCCTCTCTCCCTCTCTCTCTCTCTCTCTCCCCCCTCCATTCTCCTCTCTATTCAACTCCACTTCCCATGCTGTAGAACAACTCTATTTTAAGTCTGCCATATG
Source organism: Rattus rattus (assembly GCF_011064425.1). Taxonomy (NCBI): domain Eukaryota; kingdom Metazoa; phylum Chordata; class Mammalia; order Rodentia; family Muridae; genus Rattus; species Rattus rattus. The sequence goes on along the minus strand of NC_046156.1, from coordinate 120,749,732 downwards.
CCTGGTACCTCATGGGGAAGAGATGCCTCAGCATGGTCCTGTCAGGGTACCACTCCCACCCACACCATACATCAACTCTAACAAACATATCTAATCAACATGTTGCTCTCTAAACCTATCATTCTGAAAACCAGCAAATTGTTAAGCTCTGTCTTCCAGACTGGTCTGGGTAAACATTCTCTGGTCACAGGAAAGGTCTGTTGAGCTTGCAGCCACCCTGTGGTGTCCTTATTGATGGAAACATTCACAGTCTTTATGCTGAATCCCCATTTCAGGACATTTTCCCTTGAGTGAAATTTTCCTCTCTCTTCTGCATCATTTCCTTTTCTCACTGCTGCAAAACCCCAGTCCCGAATGAAACATTCAACACACTGCCCACTCTGGCACTGGCCTGAGCTCAGACCCCAATTCATTGCTTGACGACTTGACCATCTGGCCTTCTGTTTTTCTAGTTATTAATTTATCCTCAGCATGCTGGTGGGGGTGATTAATAAGTGTCATTTCACCCAGAAGTGTATGTTTTTGCAGCCACTTGTAAGCTTCCTACTGAGAATGCCCTCACTCTTAAAGGCTTCTAAATTCACAAGGTAAATTTGGCCACAATCTATGAAACAATAAGTCTACATGGCCGTTTAAATGCACTTAAAAAAATAAAACTTTTACAGTTTTCTAGTCAGCCATCCAGAAGAATGGGAAGATTTCTATGTAGGCTCCCCACCACCTCCATCACTTGCTACTTTATTTCTTTGCTCTCTCTCCTTCGTATAGGCACAGTGACAAGACTGCCTAGATTGTGGTGTGATAACCACTGAGAAAGAGTGCTCCTTGCTTTGCCAGTGCCCAGGCTCAGCCTAGACTGTTGTTAAACTGAGGACACAAGAGATTTAATTGTCTCATATTTCCAAGGACAAGGTGAGTCATTTTTCCATTGTTCCTACAGAAAAAAGCTTTCCCTCTTTTGGGCCTAATGGACACACTGATTCTGCCCAAGTTGCAATGGAGACCACAGGCACCTGGGAAAAGTGTCTGGGTGGTAGACTATTGATCAACCTCTGTCATTTTAATTAACAACATTTTGATTATAATTTATTTCCCCCAATTTTGGACTACATTGGTAGCTAAGCTAAGTACATGCAGAAAACAGACCTCTAGCTCCTTACCTCAAGGTAATCTACCACCTTATTATCTCAGTAATCAATTTGTGAACTAGTTATAACTACCAGATCTCTTAGCAAAAACAGACAGGTTTGCCTTACTCACAGGCTTCAGGATAGATGATACACAAGTTCAAATGTAACCTTTCACATATATAACCTTCTGTTACTTTCTTTGCTAAACTCAGTTCCCCATGACTAAGAGCTCCATATATCCCCTGCTAGTTAGGGCACTGTCCTAATATGAACCGTTAGAGTTCTTATAAATTAGCCTAATCCTAATAAAACATTCCACTATATGATCCAACTTTTATTACCACAAGGTCATATTTTAAGTTTCCTTAGATTGCCCTTAAACTAAAGACTTAAAATGTTTCTTGTGCTAAATCTCTACTATCTAGCTGTCATAGTTACAAATATAAGTTTCCTTTGGTTACCTTTTAACGATAGACTGAAGATGTTTCTCATTCCAAACTGTATGTTCAATTTTCATATTCACAAGGTTGTTAAATTATCCAGTTTTCTTTGTCTTTTCAATAATTACTTCAAAATGTTTCTCATTATACTAAATTTATATATATTCAGTCTCCTAGACTGAAGTAAAAGCCCTTCTCTCACCTTCTGTTCCAGGAAAGTTTTTGTCTTCCCTTAGCTCACCTTAAAGACTGTTCACTCTGTTAACAAATGTATCTCTTTTATAAACTTATAAGCCCCAAGAAACACAATCAGGCCTACCTCCCATGGACCAAACAGATTCCACCTGGATAAGTAACCTGTTAATCAATGGCCTAAGTTCCCACTTGTGACTTATTCTAGAGGGTGGGATTCCTCTTCTATTCCCTGGGATTGAAACTCCCCTCACCCCAACCGCCAATACCTAAAGGTTTCAAATGTACACCTAAAACAATTCTTTTCTCCCAAAAGCCCTTAACTTTATTCTCTACTATGCATAATTTACTAGTTCTACTAGCACACACACACACACACACACACACACACACACACAAATACCCACACATAGATAAACACACAGACACACATACCAACACACAGACACACACAGGTAAACAGAGAGAGAGAGAGAGAGAGAGAGAGAGAGAGAGAGAGAGAGAGAGAGAGAGAGAGAGAGAGAGAGAATGTTTTAGCATCTTGTCAGGTCCAGTAGTTACTCAAAATCAACATTCATGACAGTTCCAGAGAAGCAACCTGCATGATCCATTCTACTCTCACAGACACAGATGCTTCAACTGAACCTGCTCCTTCTACCTATAGATGGTTCCAAAGGCTCTTGAAAGCAAGGAAACAGCCAACTCTTCTAAGACTGTATCAACATCCCCATCCATATTTTCTTTGGTTTCCCAAAGACATAACAACCCAAAGTCAGCAGGAAGTAGCTTAAGATTATGATGACTCTATTCCTGCTCCACCATCCATCTCTCTGCAATATTTTCTTTTATTTTAAATTAATCTAAGATGAAGGAATGTTAGCATTTGTTCTAGGTTCTACCCAACAGTTACCTGGCAACAGCCTGATAGGCCTGACTCACTATAATAGAGGCTGTTTGCCACCTTCTTGCTTCTATTTTCTCTTACTCTTACTCTCTTGAGTCTATCACCCCTTTCTTCTTCTCTCTCATTCCTCCTCACACCCCCGTGCTTTCTACATGTGTTCTTGGCCAGCTTCTCTGATTCTTTTTCTCTTGCCTCTTCTCTCTCTGTCTTTTTCTGCCTCTACTCCCTTCTCTTTCCTACTCAATCTCGCTTCCTTTGCTCTAAAATAACTTGATTCTATCCTTAACTACATACACACACACACACACACACACACACACATATATATATATATATATATATATATTTGTCTAATGTATCTCTGTATATAGTATGTACAAACTTCCAATAAGCTCAATTCTGTATAATGGCTGGTACCACAGGGGAAAGAAATACCTTAGAATGGGCCTGCCAGGGTACCCCTCCCACTCATACCATACCTGTTTCTAACAATCATATTCTGGCCCTCTTTTCATAAACACAACACTTATGGTATCAAACTATGGATGAGCTTCAGAAATGTTATACATTCTGATTTCAAGAATATTGTTTTTGTCAGGGTCCTGTAGAGAATGTACAGAATGAACTCCTCTATATATAATAGAAAGTAGAGGGAGTCTACTTCTTTTGGGAAAGAAGTGTTTTTGGGTCAATATATGAAAAAATCTTTTATCTGATTTGAAAATATTAGAAGAGACTGATTTGTTATGGATTCACACTCCTTAAGCCAATGGATGGCAAACTTCCTAATGGTGTGACCTTTTAATACATTTCTTCATGTTGTGGTCAATCAGAACCATTAAATTCATTTTTGACTACTTCATAACTGTAATGTTTGCTACTGTTATGAATCACACTGTAAATAGCTGATATACAGGGTTTCTAATATTCAACCTTTATGAAAGTGTCATGGACCAAAGAGTATGGATATCCACAGGTTGAGAAAACATGACTTGAGGCCAGGTTGTGAGCAAACCAGGGGAACTGTCTATAAATTTCTCACTTCATTTCCCATAGAACAAACCCCACACTCTCAACCCCACCCATAGTACACCACCTGTGGGTGTCTTCACTTCCCATTTTCTCATATCCTGTATATCCCACAGGTCTTCCCCTTCTAACTTTCCTCCTCCCACTCTTTACTCTGTCCCAGCTTCCAAGCAAGGTATGCACCCCTGCTAACACAAATGGCACACTTTCCATGGAAACAGAGGGCTAAAGCCAGTTCCTCAACTCTTTGCTCACCCACTTACAATTTCCCCATTCCATTCCCAGGTCAATAGCAGGAAATATGCTGTGCTTTTTCTTTCCTGTAAAGCACCAACCCCAGTGGATCAAGAAGAACAATTTCCCCAATCTTCCTTTCCCCATCTCAGCCCATTATCTCACCTTCCAACACCAGCAAACATTAAATAAGAATAGAGCAAAAGAATAGGGCAGTGAAATAGGTTGGAAACTGAAGAACCTCATCATATCCTCCTCCATGCTAACTTCAATTCCTTAGTCTCATCTATAAAGCTATATCATTACACCAGCTTTCTTTTCTGCCTTCCTACACCTCCTGTGAATCCCAGAGAAAATTCCTTTTAAAGCTCCTCCACACAACTCCTTGCTGTATTCTAGTCCCCAACTCCAGCATGTACTCATTGATAACTCACTGAACAATCCTTAAGGGGAAACATGGAAGCTGCTTGTAGATCCTCCCATCTCCTTCAGTTCTTATACATCTGCAACTACAAGTCTAATCCTCAGTTCTACAGCAAACCTTCTGGAAGACCTCTTTTCACTGTCTCCCCCAATTCCAAGGAAACAAAATAAGCAGATTCTAGTTGAATCTCCTCCCTCCTGTGAACTCCTTAAGACTCCTAACCTATGCCCTTTCCTAAGTGTTATCTCCCTGTACACAGAAATCTGAAACTACCAGGGGCCAAAACTATTGGGTCCAAAGAAAAGTTCCTGCCTGACAGCAGTGATGGCTGCTCTCCGTTGTCAATTTGACTGTATCTGGAATCAACTACAATCAAAAACTTAAAAAGATATTGTAAAAATATGAAGAGACAATTAGATCTAGGCCTAGTAGTACAGGGCTTTAATCACAGTATTCAGGAACCAGAGGCATGCAGATCTATGCGTCTAAGATCAGTTTATAGAACAAGTTCTAAGATAGCCAAACCTAGGCAGTGAAAGATGTAATAATAGACAAAGGCAGCATGTTCCAGTCCCAGCAAGCAGCAGCAGTGAGCAGCTTGGGCTATGAGGCTCTAGGTTAGAATCACCTTTTGATCAAGGTTTATTGTTGTCGGTTCTTCCAGCACCAAGCCTGCTTGTATGATGACATCCTCCCCACTATGATGATAGTGGACTGAACCTCCCAAAGGGAGAGCTGGCCACAGCTCAATGTTTACTCTCGTGAGAATTGCTTTAGTCATGATATGTCTTCACAGCAATGAAACACTAGCTAAGACAACCCACTTCCATCACACACTTCAAAAATTCAGAGTAGAAACAGAAGACAAGGAATAGAACTGTAATCCAACCCAGAGAAATGTAGAAATTGGGTCTAAATCTTTAACCATTGCAATCCCAGTACCTTTGAAGCTAGCATAAACAACACAATCAATAATGCCCAGGGTTACATGTCTACATTGCAGCCAGAAATCCTAACACAGCAGTCCCTGAACATTCCAAGATGGTTGAAGCATAAGAAAAGACCTTAAAACAATCTAAATGAAGGTGACAGAGGTAAATAAGGAGAGAATGAAGAAATCCCTTAAACAAATTCACCATAACACACACTAACAGTGTGCGGAAAGAAATCAATAAAAAAACAGTGGAAGGAAATTAAGAAAAAATTTTAAGGCCAGAAAATAGAAATAGAATTGATAAGCACATACATACTGAGGGAATTCTGGATAAATTTCAATGCACAGAATTACTGAAATTAAGAGTTGATTCTTTGAGAAAATCAACAAGATCAATAAATCCTTTTCCAAACTAACAAAAATACAGAGAGAGAATATACAAATTCACATAATCAGAAGTTAAAGGTGAGACATAATAACAGACTCAGAAAACCCAGAGGCTCACAAGGTCACACTTTTACAAACTGTGCTTTACCACCTTGGAAAATCTAAAATAACTTGATACTTTTCTTGATAGGTAATACTTATCAAGGTCAAACCACAGTGAAATGGTCAATTAAACAGGCACAACTCCCATGAAAATAGAAGCAGTCAACAAAAGTCACCTTACCTGCCCCACTTCCAAACAGTATCCCAAACCCCTCTTAACTTCTTGTTGCTGTGTATAAGCCTCCTACTCAGGGGGCATTTCCGTGCCTCACCAGAAACCATGAGATGAGCAGTATTCCACCTTCTCACAGACATATTCCACTCTCTCAATGCCCTCCACTCCATGAATATCCCTAATCCCTCTTTTCCTCCTCTTCACTGTGTCCCAGTTCCCAAAGAGGACTTAGACGCCCTGGATGGACATGTTTACCTGACCCTGTCTACCCTCAGGAGATTCAATGCTGCAATTTCCTTAGACACAATAGGGCTATTGCACACACTCCTACCCTCTTTTCCTTCCTTCCTTTCAGAGTTGCCTGTCATCCCACAGCTCCCTTAGATCCTTGGGACTTTTGTAACTCCCTGTGCTTTCCTGACCCTTTAATGTGGATGAGACCACTATTCTAAAGATTGGTTTTTCATCTTTGCCTTCTGCCTCCATAAATGCCCTGGTGCCAGTTGCCTCATCTCTCCTCGCGGTTAGCCAGGCTAAGACCCTGAGCTCCACTGAAACAGTTGAAATCCCATTGTAAACCTTGAGTCTTCCTCCAGTCTAACCTGGGTCCATGGAGTCTCCCCTGACCATGCAGTGAAATCTTCCTCCAGGCTCCACTTTTCCACAGGAAAGGTGTTTTCTGTGCTATCTCACTCATTTTAGAGATGCCTTTTAGAAAAATGTACAGATTATTTAGCTTGCACCTGATATCAATGGTCCTAAATTTATTCACTCTTGCAATAGAACTTGAACACAGTAGCCCTTGAATAATCAATCTAATGACACCTAATAACACTCTAGATCCTAATATTATTAGGGGCTTTTACAGATAGTATAGGTGATCATGGAAGTGGAAAGAAATTCACTATTTCTTATTTTTTTATTACACATTTTTAAATTAACGTTTCAAATGTTATCCCCTTTCCCTGTTTCCCTGTCCATAAACCCCCAACCCATTTCTTCATACCACTTGTTCTATGAGTGTGCTCCTTCACCCAACTACTCACCCTTCCGCTGCCCTGCCCTGACATTACCCTACACTGGGGGTCCTGCCTTGGCGGGGGCCAAGGCCTTCTTCTCCCACTGGTGCTCAACAAGGCCATCTTCTGCTACATATGCAGCTGGAGCTATGGGTCTGTCCATGTGTACTCTTTGGGTTGTGCTTTAGGTCCGTGGGCGTTGGTATTGTTGTCCTAATGGGGTTGAAAACCCCTTCAGCTCCCTCAATCCTTTCTCTAACTCCTCCAACAGGGACCTGGTTCTCAGTTCAATGATTGCCTGCTAGGATTCTCCTCTGTATTTGTCAAACTCTGACAGAACCTCTCAGGAGACAGCTATATCAGGCTTTTGTCAGTTGGCAGTTCTTGGCATCAGCAATATTGTCTGGGTTTGGTGGTTGTATGTATATGGGCTGGATCCCCAGTTGTGGCAGCCTCTAAATGACCATTCCTTCAGTCTCTGCTTTAAACATTATTTCCATATCTCCTCCTATGAATATTTTTGTTCCCCCTTTTAAGAAGGACTGAAGCTCCCACACATTGGTCATCCTTCTTCTTGAGCTTCATGTGGTCTGTGGATTTTTATCTTGGGTATTTCGAGCTTTTGGACTGATATCCACTTATCAGTGAATGCATACCACCTGTGCATTTTTGTGATTGGGTTACCTCACTCAGGATGATATTTTTTAGTTCCATCCATTTGCCTATGAATTTCATGAAGTCATTGTTTTTAATAGCTGAGAAGTAATCCATTGTGTAAATGTACCAAAATTTCTGTATCCAATCCTCTGTTGAGGGACATCTAGGTGCTTTCCAGCTTCTGGCTATTATAAATAAGGCTGCTATGAACATAGTGGAGCATGTGTCCTTGTTATATTTTGGAGTATCTTTTGGGTATATGCCCAGGAGTGGTATAGCTGGGTCTACAGGTAGTACTATGTCCAATTTTCTGAGGAACCTCCAGAATGATTTCATAGTGGATGTAGCAGCTTGCAATCCCACCAATAAGGGAGGAGTGTTCCTCTATCTTCACATCCTCATCAGCATCTGTTGTTACCTGAGTTTTTGAACTTAGCTGTTCCTACTGGTGTGAGGTGGAATCTCAGGGTTTTTTGAGTTGCATTTCCCTGATGACTAAGGATGCTGAAATTTTCTTTAGGTACTTCTCAGCACTTCGAAATTCCTCAGCTGAGAATTCTCTGTTTAGCTGTTTTCGAGTATTTATCATAAACCTGAAACACCTCACAGAAGAAATAGTAAAAACATGCCAGTTTTGTCAACAAGTGAATGCCTGCCATACCAAGGTAGAGAAAGGTAAAAGACCTAATGGAAGCAGGCCAGGAGTTTTTTTGGGACATAGATTTTACTGAGATTAAGCCTGGGAAATATAGTTACAATTATTTGCTAGTTTCTGTAGATACATTTTCAGGATGGATGGAGGCCTTTCCCTCCAAACATGATACTGACATGGTGGTGGCAAAGAAGTTACTAGAAGAGATTTTTCCCAGGTTTGGAGCACCTAAGGTAATAGGATCAGACAGTGAGCCTGCCTTCATACCTCACATTAGTCAGGGGCTTGAAAAAGTCTTGGGGAATAATTGGAAATTCCATTGTACATCTCGTCCCCAGAGTTTGGAGCAGGTAAAAAACCTAATTAAAAGTCTAAAAGAGACCTCAAATAAATTAGCCTTGGAGACCAGTGGGAACAGGATGATAGTCCCTCCCTTTGCCTTATATTAGATATATATGGTGTTCTAGCCCCTATTCTATGCAGCCTACACTTGGCAGCTATTACAGAACTGAAAAATGATAATTTAATATTTAAAGTCACAACTACCCAATAGGCTCATGAATATGTTTGGCCTAAATTATGTGTCCTCTAGAAAGCAGGCCAGGTTCTAGAACCACACAAGTCAAAAGAGACTGGGTCTATATGAAGAGATTTCATCAAGGTGCATCTAAACCCAGGTGAAAAGAACTACAATCACCACCTGGGTTTACTATCACCACACCAGACTTGCTTCTCCACTGAAGGAGACTGCCTGGCTCCAGCTGTACCAAAATAGAGGGTTCAAAAGGACACCAACCACATTAAGTTCAAGTTAACTCATTCTCAGTCCCGAGTCTATTGTCCCTGCTAAATGTGTGTCTTATATCCCCCGTTTTAAAGGTACTTTTATTTCTGACTTTTGGCCCTTAGATTCTTGCTTAAGAGAAAACACAGTCTAGTTAATGATCTTAGGGCAACACTCTATGCAGCTAGTAGCAGAGAAGCAAGATTATAAAGTTCAGGATTGAAGCTATGCTAAAAGAAAAGTGGGGAATGAAAGAGCCAGAGTTGAGGCCAATCTAGGGCCAGTGGGAAATTTCCCACCACAAACCTCCAAGCACAAGGACCCCTGCAAGCACAAGGAAGAAAAAGGCTGGTTTTGTTCCTGGAACAGCTGTAAGCCAAATTGTCACACAAAGCTACCTGTGGCTTCCAACCGACCCTCCTTTGGGAAAGTCTTGAGTGGTACACTGAGTTCAATCTGAAAGTTGTTTCAATCCACCAAGTGTGCATACTACCCTGCCTAGTTACCACTGTGCAAACTCTGCCCCAATTGTTTGAATTCTGCCCCAATTGTTTGCAAGGCATAAAACTCCCTGCCAGAGTGTGCTCAGGGTCATCTCCCCTTGAAGTGGGAGGACCCCGACATGTTGGGAATTAAATTCTTACTGCTATTGCATTGATCACTTCCACTGTGAGTCTCATTCAAGAGGTGGTGGAAGAGGTTCCAGTCATACCTCGCAATGCAACAGCAAAAGCAGTTATTTTGCTGATATCCAACATGCAGGAGTCTTCAATACATCAGGAAGGAAGAAGGAGGTGTTTGCTCTATGGATTTATTTTAAAGCCTACTAGGGTAAGAGTGGGTGACATTTATGTTTCTTTGCCTTATTTGGTTGGCTTTATCTCCAGGAGTATGGGTGCCTTAGGTATTACTCAAGGTTCTGGCAAGTTTGGGTATTTTTTTAAGAATCATTGGTGATTAACTACTTTGGGCTTAGGCTTGGCTTAGGTCAGGTGGTGGACAGCTCCTGGCAGCTCCTGATTGGCTGCCCATGAGGGGTGGTTTCTTCTGGCACTGACTTGTTTTGGACTTTCTGTTTCTGGCCAACAGATTCTCAGGCTATGTATTTTAATAGGTTTAAATACTTCTGACAAAATGGAAGAGTCAGGAAATAGGTTATGTCATTTATTAAAGGTATACATGCCATCCCCCATCCCCCACAGCCTTTATTGCGATTTGCAAAGTTGAATTCAGCTGTAAATAGAATACTATCAGGTTTGGCATTCATAAAAATACTGATTGAATATTTGGCTTTTGAAAATGCTAACTCAAAGTGCAAAAGTGTGATTAGACTTTTTTATCTTTATTAACTTGGATATTTCTTATTTACATTTCGATTGTTATTCCCTTTCCCAGTTTCTGGGCCAACATCCTCCTAACCCCTACCCCTCCCCATCTAGATGGGTGTTCCCCTCCCCCATCCTGCCCCCATTACCACCCTCCCCCCAACAATCACTTCACTGGGGTTCAGTCTTGGCAGGACCAAGTGCTTCCCCTTCCACTGGTGCTCTTACTAGGCTATTCATTGCTACCTATGAGGTTGGAGCCCAGGGTCAGTCCATGTATAGTCTTTAGGTAGTGGCTTAGTCCCTGGAAGCTCTGGTTGGTTGGCATTGTTGTTCATGGGGTCTCAAGCCCCTTCAAGCTCTTTCAGTCCTTTCTAAGATTCCTTCAATGGGGTCCCGTTCAGTGGTTTAATGATGGCATTCGCCTATGTATTTGCTGTATTCTGGCTATGTCTCTCAGGAGAGATCTACATCCGGTTCCTGTCAGCCTGCACTTCTTTGCTTCATCCATCTTATCTAGTTTGGTGGTTGTATATGTATGGGCCACATGTGGGGCAGGCTCTGAATGGGTGTTCCTTCTGCCTCTGTTCTAAACTTTGCCTCCCTATTCCCTCCCAAGGGTATTCTTGTTCCCCTGTTAAAGAAGTAGTGGAGCATTCACATTTTGGTCATCCTTCTTGAGTTTCGTGTGTTCTGTGCATCTAGGGTAATTCGAGCATTTGGACTAATAGCCACTTATCAATGAGTGCATATCATGTATGTTTTTCTGTGATTGGGTTACCTCACTCAGGATGATATTTTCCAGTTCCATCCATTTGCCTATGAATTTCATAAAGTCCTTGTTTTTGGTAATGGAGTAGTATTCTGTTGTGTAGATGTACCACATTTTCTGTATCCATTCCTCTGTTGAAGGGCATCTGGGTTCTTTCCAGCTTCTGGCTATTATAAGCAAGGCTGCTATGAAAATAGTGGAGCATGTGTCTTTGTTATTTGTTGGAGAATCTTTTGGGTATATGCCCAAGAGAGGTATAGCCGAGGTAGTTCAATGTCCAATTTTCTGATTTCCAGAATGGTTGTACCAGTCTGCAATCCCACCAACAATGGAGGAGTGTTCCTCTTTCTCCACATCCTCGGAGGTATATGGAATATGTTTGCAATTATTTAATGTGCATTTGTGCATCAGAGTTCAGGAGGAAAATTGATCTGTGGTTTGTTGTATCAGGCTAACTGTAGTCTCATAAGATAAATTGGGTTATGTTCCTTCTGCTTCTATTTTAAGAAATAATTTGAAGAGTATGGTCAATAACTCCTCTCGGAATATCTAGTAGAATTTTTGTGAAAATTATCTGGTCTTGGGCATGTTTTGATGTGGTGTCTTTTAATGGCTGCTGCTATTTTACTGATAGTCTATCACTATCAGTACATAGGAAAGAAAGGTGGGCTTGAGTACATGCAGATTTCCCCTGTAAAGATTCCTGGGGTCTCCGCTTCAACTTAGGGCTCCACCTTCATCGTTTTTTTTCTTTCTTTTTTTTTTTCGGAGCTGGGGACCAATCCCAGGGCCTTGCACTTGCTAGGAAAGTGCTCTACCACTGAGCTAAATCCCCAATCCCTACTATCAGTACATGAGAATCACAATGCAGTTTAAACCAGAGTACTGTTTCCCTTGCAATCTTAGGTGTCCTTGATTTGGTGCACACCTGGTAATAATTGAAATGCTAGCTTGGGGCCTTTTTCCTTTGATGAGTATGTAATGTCCTTTACCTACCTATTTTTTCTGAATAGTTTTCAGCTAAAATCTATTTTTAGTTTGATCTTAAATGTCTACAACATATTGCTACTTAGGTCCATTTGCTTGGAATAGCCTTTTTCTAACCCTTTATTCTGAGGTACTCTCTATCCTTGAGTTCTGTTTCTTGGATCAGCCAAAGGAGTGAACCTGTTTTTACATGTACTCTGTTACTTTATGTCTTTATATTGGGGAGTCAAACTGCTGATACTGAGAGATATCAATGATCAATAGTAGATCATTTGTATCTTATTATTCTCTTGGTGGTGGTCTTCAAGTGGTGATATATCTATGGTGTGTGTGTGTGTGTGTGTGTGTGTGTGTGTGTGTGTTTTCTCTGTGTTTCTATCAGATTTTTTCTGAAAGAAACAGTGATTTTTGTCTGATATAAGCCATGTCTCCCTGACATGGCTTAAGAATTTGCCCTATCCTGTTTCAAGAAATCTGAATAATTTTGGCTCTGTCATATCCTCCTAAAATAATCCCTTACCAAAAGCAAATTCACCTGTAATTGTTCTTTTGTCCTAGGACATTGATCTGCCCATACAGGCTTATTACTTAGCCATTTAAAAGGTAGGGTGGTTTTTACCTTTGAAAGAACAACACCTGTCATGTTCTACTTATGGACAACTGGAAAAGCCTTTGAGTGTTCTTGTTAATACATTTTAAGATTTATGTTTTATTTTATGTATCTGAGTACACTGTCAATCTCTTCAGACTCACCAGAAGAGTGTATCAGATCTGATTACAAATGGTTCTGAGCCACGATGTGGTTGCTGGGAATTGAACTTGGGTCTTCTGGAAGAGTAGAAGGTGCTCTTCACAGATGAGCCATCTCTCCAGCCCAAAATTCATTTCAATATTCTTTTTCTCAGGACACTCTTTAATTTATAAGTTGTTTCTGATGTTGAAGGAATGTTAATCTGTGTTTTCCATTGCTATGAAGAATCATATCTTCATAAATTCATTGCTATATTAACTATATTTGGCTAGTTTACATATTTGTCCTTCCAACCCTATACCCATTGTGCACTTGGCTTTACCTGAGATGAAGATCCAATTCCTAGAAGCTGAACATTTACCTCCAAAAAAGGCCAATCTGGATGCCAAAATTTTGATGAAATTATTTTGAGATCTGGTTCTGTGTCTAGTAAACCTTCTAATTCAATGTTACTTATTAGTAACGTTTTTAGTTTTGGTCTCTGATCATTTCCAGCAGTTTGCCAAAATATTTATTTGCTGGTTTTTCCTGAATTTTTCGTTTTAGCTACTGAAGTTGTTTTGACCTTAATTTTCTCCAGAGCAATATTGTTTTTAACAATGGGCATTAAATCTCTTAATTGATCTTTGGCTGAGTTTCTTCCATACCAACAGGGAATAATTGAATAAAATGTGTAGGAGGCAACTTAGGACATTATCTGATGGCAACAGGTTAAGTTCCTTATCCCTTGTTGATCTTCCCTCATTAGACCAATGCCAGGCTTTTCTATACCTTCTGCATTTTACAGAAAGCTGAGGTCTTCTCTTTGGATCATTTCTAGGAAAAACAAAACAAAACAAAACAACAACAACAACAAAAACATTGTTTCTATGAATGACTTGCCTACAATCTATGTTAAATAGACCTTGATTACAATTAAAGTATCTGTCATTTTGATTTTACTTTGTTCTTTTAGAAATGATTTCTGTCAAATTAGCACCATAAGCATGAGATTCAACATATACTGTATCTCTAATCTATTCCTCTATTGGTGCTGACCTCATCTTTAAATATCTAATCACCCTGTTGCATTCTGAGTTATCGTTTTCAAAAGCCAAAGATTAAATCAGTATTTTTCTGACTTCTGAATCTGATAGTATCCTCTTTACAACTGAAATCAACCTTTGCAGAAAATCAGTGATGGCTTCTTTTGGCCTTTGTTTAATTTTAGTAAATGATACAGACCTCTTTCCTGACTCTTCAACTGTGTCCCAAGTACTTAAAGTTGCTAAACTACACGCCCTAAGTTTTTGTTTTCCAGAAATAGAAATGTCCAAAACAAGTCAATTCTAGCAAAAACCATACTTCATGGGCTGGCAATCAGGATCTGCCCACAACCTGGCTTGAGCCAACAAAGAATCAACAAAGATTCTAAAAAGACCTGAAAACTTCCCAGAACCTTGACCAATTGCAAGGGCTCCCATACTCCTGGAGAATAATCCATCCAGTCAAGGGAAAGAAACATAAATGTCACCCACTCCTACCCTAAAAGGGTTTAAATTGACTGTGTAACTCACAAACCTCTGTCTTCCTTCCAGCTATATGGCAGACCCCGCCATGTTGACTCTCTGTAAAATAACTCCTGTTTTGCTGTTGCATAACATTTGAGTGTGGGGTATCAACCTTCAGTGAATTGCAGACCCTTATATTTGGGGGCATGAGCTGTGCCTTGCGTTACTGATCTTGGTCATTCTGACAGATAGAAGATTGACCAAGCCAGCTCACTTAGTCATCAGGGTCTCAAGGGAGGGAGAGAAGATTGAAAGAAAAATACAGTTAGACAACATTTTAATATGACTCCAACCAGTGTTAAGGTTGAAGTGGGTTTATTTTTACTAGTGTGCTTTTATACCATTTTAGGTATATCCAAAGTATAGGGTCAGTTCTTAGATCAAAAACAAAGTAATCAAACAAGGGAATAAACAAAGAGATCAAACAAGGTCTCCTGGTCACCTTTTCTAGGGGCTTGCCAGGAAGACCAAGATAAAAGGAATACCACACACCCCTAGGCTGAATTTATCTTGAGCTTTGAATTAACTCAGATGTTTTATATAATGTAGGGCTACTAGCCATTCCCTAAGGAAAATCTTCCAATGATATTGCTTCATGGATTCTTTAAAATTACAAGCAGACATGCTAAATTCAAATCTTTTACAATCATGAAGGTGCAAAGAAATAGTATACAGTCTTTTAAATATATAATAATTTTATATGTAGTTTTTGGAACGGCAGCTGGAGTATGTGAGCCAGACTGTAATGTTCCCATATGTTCCTAGTTTCATTAACCTTTTCTAAATCTTGCAATAATCTCTACTTGCCTGATTTTTTTTCTTAGTTACAAATATAGGTGAGGTCTAAGGAGAATTAAAACCTTGAACTTGTGATTGAACTGTAACTGCAGCTAATGAAACATTGGCAGTTTAACTCTAATTTTTAAGTTTCTTCTGCAATATCAGTGCATAACCATTGTTTTGGAAAGCAAAACCCAATTTTCGACAGTGTAAACCGTCCATTCTCTCTAAAATCAATACCTAGTGCATTACTTTCATGTTACAAAGCTTGTCTGCCAGTTCTTATACATGAATTCATGATGGTGCTGTTAGTATTCTGTCTAAGCTCCACTCCCACAGCTACCTGGCAATAGCCAGGTATGCTCCACGCCACAGTTGCCTGGTAATAACCAGGTGTGCCTGACTATAAAGGGGGTTGCTTGCCCTCTCCTCTCTCTCTTACTCCTCTCTTCCTTTTCCTCTTTTCATGCCCTCCTTGTCCCTGTCCCTTCTCTCACCATCCACCCCATACCCTTTCCCCCACGTGTCTGTTACTGGCCTTTCCTCTCTTCTTCTACTCTTCTGTCATTAAACCTCTCCACTTATAACCATGTTGGCTTGGTGCGTTCTGTCTGGATGTGGGCTGAGATTTTAAACCCCAACATTGGTGACCCTTATGTGGTGATTGATCTCCCAATGCCTACATGACCTGGTGCCCTGCCCCCGGCCTGCTGAGCAAAGCTGTGGTAGGAAGTGATGGACCCACAATTAGGAGTCACTCCTGCCACAGTGCCTGTCCCACAGCTGGTGGTAGCTCTGCTAGGGCCTCATGCTTTTGAGGGCTGTGGAGAGGAGAAATGGAGCCACATGCCCCCACCACAGCATCCACTGGCCCTCAGCCCACCCTGGGCCAGGGGCACAGTTGTGGTCACTGCCATTGGCCCTGTGCTCAAGAGGGGCTATTGTGAGGAAGGATGGAGATGCGTGCCACTTCCCCGCACACCACCTGATCACTGCCATGTGTCCTGCTGTTTCATCCCCCATATCTGGTGCATCATTGGACACAGCCATCTGCTGGCTGCTGTGGCACTCTGGACTTCCATTAGGTGATTTTCTGCTTCAGCTAGCGCACCTTCAGATTCTGCGTGAGTCTCTGCTCTCCATGGTTCGCCATGTGGTGCCAGCTGTTGCCACTTGGACAGGCCTTCCCCAACCACACAGTTCCACTTTTCCTGCTACCAGACTGCAGCTACAATTTCCACACAAACACTAGCAGATTGGGCAGTTTCCCTCGAAAGCCATCCCTTGCTCCCCTCTTGCTCTGGGCTCTGGCAGCTGATCAGGAAATCCCAGTCCCAGGTAGGAATGCTCTCTGGCAGGTCTGGGACTGGTCCTTTATAGTCTCCAGGAGTCTAAGTGACAACTCAGACACCTGGCCTGGCAGACTACTACTGTTATCATTAATTCCTCCTGGGATGCCGGTGCAAATTAATTGGTGACTTCCCCCAGTGGGAAATTCGAAGTCTTCGAATGTACCCCTAGGATGTCTTTTGGAGAATTTCAAAAACTTGAATATTAATGCCTCACCTGAGGACATCAAATTGATAGACCTATGCAATAATGTCTAGACGCTTATTTATTAAATAATGGTTCAAAATGACCGCATAACAGCACTCTAAATTCCTCAATTTTATTGGATCTTCACAATTACTGCCAGCAGTCTGGTAAATGGAAAGAGATTCTTTATGTCCAAGCATTTATATAGTGTCACACTAACCTCTTTCTGTGTTCCTCTTCTGGCCCCACCCAACTCCTCTTAGCTTAAAACAGGCTCCAGATGACATTACAACTCTTGACTCAGGTAATGAACTGCCTCCTCTTTGCCACAGGCCTGCTCCCACACTTCCAAAAACCCAATCCATCACCTCACCAGGTTATCACAGAGCCTCCTCAATAGACATCTCCAGACCCCTCCCCTCCTGTGCTGCAGGACACTCCAATCTCCCTGCCCTGGCACCTTTCACTTCTCCTATCATCTGCTCCAAGATCATAGCCAAACCCCCAAACTCCTCATTGCCAGAGATGCACTGGTCCTTCCGTTAAGAGAGGTGGCCAGTATTGATGGGCTGGTCAGGGTACATGTCCCTTTTTACTGAATGAACTTTCTCAAATAGAATACAGACTGGATTCCTATAACTCTAACTCTGTAGTTGCCTGGCAACAGCCAGCTGTGCCTGACTATAAACTGGGCTCCTTTCCCCCTCCTCTCTCTCTTACTCCTCTCTTGCTCTCTCTTGCTCCTCCTCTTCTCAGGCCCTTATTGTCTCTGTCCTTTCTCTCCCCACCCCTCCCTTTTCCTCCACATGCCCATGGCCAGCCTTTCCTCTCTTCTTCTACTCTTCTTCCCTCATTAAACCTCTCCACATAGAACCATATTGGCTTGGTGTGTTCTGTCTGAATGCAAGCCAAGATTTAACTCCCAACAGGTGCACCTTTTGATACCTCATTGTTTTAAATTCTCTTTTGTAAGTCTTGTTTTAGGACAAGAATTACATAAAATATTATCCCAAATTAGAAGTATCTATAGAGACTTATTTGCTCAGTTGATTCACGATATGTGTTGTCTAGAATGACTCTAACCCTGAGTCACAGGTTTTAAGCCAACTTTCTGTTACCAATGTTGCAAATTTTTAATCATATCCAATAACTTATATGCAAATACTCTACGACCGAGACTAGTCAGAGACAAATATGAGACTTCTACACACATTTACTAATTAAACCAGAAAATTTTTTCTTACTTTTTCTGGGTCTAATTTCAAAAGAAAGGCACCTGGTCATATGCTGAACTCAATAAACACAATCACAGAGAGTTTTCTAGGAAAACAACCTTCAACCTGCTTAGCATAGAAGCTGAGGAGCAGGTGGCCCCTTTAAGAGCAGCTTGTGCAGACAATCAGGCCCTGGCAGAGCTTCTCCAGCTCTCCTTGACTCCTATCTCCAAGTGCAGAGCAACTTAGCAGTTTTTGTTGCGCACACTGAGACCACCAGTTGTTTGTTGTTTGTTTTGTTTTGGGGGGGGTTGACGTGGGTTCAAACTAAATCAAGAGGTGAATAACTTAGCAGATAAAAGTTTTAACTATTTTTTTTGCATTGAACATGAAACACAGAGAAACAAAACAAAAACACAGACATAAACTAACAGATATGGACAAATTGGTGTGTCATGGACAAACAATAGAGAGAGAGGGTAGAGAACGAAATGTGTCACTAAAGGGACCCACATATCCTACCGAAGGGACCCAGAAGCAGAACTAAGTACCTCCAGTAGGAGCCAGAGAGGAAGCATGAAGTTTCCTGACTCCTTCTGTCCCTGGGAGAGCTCCTGAACAGATTAAGGTCATTTTCCTTCTCCTTCATTAAACCATCCCCTACAGGTGACAGAATGGTTTTCTGAAATCTATTGTCCCTCTAATGTCCAGGACTAAACTGTCTCTAATCAGGGTCCAAAGACTAAAGCCACATATGTGAATTATCTTCACTTCTCTAGATTTTAGCATAACTCTAACCACATACACAAAATGCATTCTACCATTACCTTGTCCTGTTCCTCCTTGCTGGATGTTGAAAACTGCTATCTCGCCCTGGTTCCCTCTGCTGACTTGCTAAGCAGCCCAAACCTGTTCTTCCACAGAATTCCTGGAGCTAATGCTCTCCTTCTACCCAATACCTGGTCTGCAGACCACCAAGGACCACTCTGCAGTTTCACCCTCTCTCTTGCCCACATAAATCATCAAAAGTGGGAAACACCAGACAGCATTAATATTTAATACCAATTACATTTGTATCAGTAAATCTCCAGCTTCAATATTCTGGGGCAAAGAACACATAACTCAGCTATAATATTTATAAACTGCACATCTAGACTAGGTAAATAGACCACTTTACTGCTCTATTCCCAGCAATGAGATCCTGGATATTTGTACCCTGTTGCAGTATACTCCAGGACATGCTGCTCTGCTCCATCTCCATCTCCTCTTCCTCCATCTTCCTTTCTCCCTGTCCTTCCATCTCATCTTCACCCCCCCATCCTCTCCCCTCTAAAACTTCTTGACTTTCTTTTTCCTTCCACTGCCCAATGACAGGATCTAGCCTGTATTTGACCAGTTTAAACAGGAAGCAGGTTTACGTGGAATCACCTGAGTACAAGATATGCTCCTCATCAAAATACAACCGAAACCCAGGCAACCCACAAATATAATCCATAACCATTTCAATAGTTTTCATATCATATTTGATTAGGATATGGTTTTGTCTAAAGAGCTGGTTGTGTCCATTGTCTTAGTTGGTGTTTCAGTGCTGTGAAGAGACACCATGACCAAGACAACTTTTAAAAAAGGACATTTAATTGGTGCTGACTTTCAGTTTGAGGTACAGTCCATTATCATCATCGCAGGAAGCATGATGGTGACCAAGCCAACAGTGTCCAAGCCCACATGGGGTTGGAGGAGGAACTAAGTGCCTAGATGTGCAGGCAGTCAGGAAGAGACCGTGTGACACTGACCCGAGCTTGAGCATATACAAAGCCATGTCTTTACAGTGACAAACTTCCTATAACAAGAGTACACCTCCTCCAAAGATGCCACAGTTCCTAAGAGTGACTCTTCCCATGGGCTGTGCACATTTAAAGCACCAAACTTGAGTGGTTTTTTTTTTAAAAAACAAAGCCTTCTTTCCATTTCCCTTTTGTTAATACTAAACATTCATATTTGGCTTCTTCTTTGCTCTGAGACCCTGGTCATCTTTTCTGCTTAGTGCAATGCAAACAGGTTTCTCTGACAAAACACTTTTGGTCAGTGCTTCCAGGACATCAGTCTAAAATCAAACAAGAAATCAACAAGGTAGATGTTAGGTAGTGTCCCAGACTCCAGTGCTGTCATTTCCCCCACCCAGCATTCCAACTTATTTAGAGCCATTTTAAGTCCTGAGACACCACACTGCCTTCCCCTGTATCAGTGTAAATGCTCCAGCAATACCATTGTCTAACCAGGAGTCACTGGGTAACAACGCAGGTTCTTGCTATTGGAAGACAGGTGTAGGTCATAGCTGGTCAGGTATTAAATATCACTTAAGTAGTTTCAGAGGGAAAGCCCAGAAAAAAACTCTTCGCAGAAGCCAGGGAGTGGAATGCTTCAGCTACCAAGTGGGGATGTGACTCCACCATTGACTCTCACCCTGAGGTCTCAGAGACCTCAGAAGCATGAACTGTAATGAAAGCCAGGGCCTGAGTCTTTAGCTGCTCTGTGCTGTGGAGGTCAGCCAGGATGAGAGTGTGTGCAGCACTCCTCACAGAGATTTTCCTGCAGAGGACATCCTTACCTATGGCCTTTAATTATTCCAGGCCATACTTGTTAGCAGCTGCAGAAGTCCAGGGACAATGGAGAGGCTGTAGACATGTGGAGCCTTCCGGGTATAAATGAAACCCATCATCTCCTTGAATACTTGGGGATCCAGGTCATAGATTTCAACTTGTTTCTTTAGGCTCTCCTGCTATGTTCAAACGTGGCTCTGAAAACTGGAGAATGAGCGGCTAGGATGAACTTGTGAGCTCTGAATTCCTGGCCAGATACCAGCAGGCAGTAGGTTGTGAAGAGGGAATTATCCCACAGCTCACCTAGGTCATCTGACAATGTGCACCTTAGAACCTTGATCACAGGTCTTGTGTTCTGTCCAGAAATGCTGAAGGAGCCTTGGACCACACTCACATTGCAGAGGGGGTAAGTCTGTCATCCGGAAATATCAAATGGCTTTGAGACGAGAGAAAATCTGGAAGGATGAACTTTTTGTAACCATAGGATTGGTGTGGCAGTAAACGATAGACACCTGATCTCCTAGCATTATTGCTCCCCCACCCTTTCACAGTTAAGATACCAAAGTGTGTGTCTGCTCAAACTGGGCTCTTTTCAGAGCTGAGCAACATCAGGTAAAGTGACAGGTAACCTTTGCCCTCTTAATCAACCCCATTTGGGTGTACATTAAAACACCATGCCCCCATCGGCCTTTGATGAGAACACTGGGCTTGTAATGTATTCTACCATTCCCTCAAGGAAAAAAGAGAAGTTGCTAATCATTCACCTGTTGCAGAATTTCTGGTTGCTGCTACTCGGTGTGTAGTACCTGTTCTTGGCATCCAGGCCCCCTGACATTTCTGCCTAAGGTACTTTGGATGTAAAATTGAACCTGAAAATAAGAGCTAGAAATTTTTTACTCTTCAACCTATAGGATACAATTAGTGATATTTTTTATATTTAAGTTTTAATTGCTCCTAAATTGTCTCTTCTATGATATTGAAAACATGTCTCTCTAAACTGTTCTGTCTAGACTTCAATATTATTTTCAAGAAAACAATCCAGGCTGTTAAATCATGTTGAATCTCTCTCTCTCTCTCTCTCTCTCTCTCTCTCTCTCTCTCTCTCTCTCTCTGTGTGTGTGTGTGTGTGTGTGTGTGTGTGTGTGTGTGTGTGTGTGTGTTGAGTTGTAGGAGAGTTTTGGTTATTGTTAGCATCTAGGCTCTACCCAATTGCCAAGTTAGGCGTGGCTCACGGTAGAGTGGTTGCTTATCCCTGCCCCTAGCACTATTTCTGCCTCTTAGTCTGTTACTCTCCCTGAATCCCTAATCTCTTTCCTTTCTATATAGAGGTTTTTTTTACCTTTTCTTGGATATTTTTATTGTATTTCAAATGTTATCCTGTTTACCAGGTTCCCCTCCAGAAAGACACTATTCAATCCCCCTTCCCCTGCTTCTACGAGAATGCTTCCCCACTCAACCACCCATTCCCTCCTGCCTCCCTGCCCTGTCATTGGGAAATTTGTTTGGGAAATCAAACCTTGTTAGGAAAAGGGCCTCTTCTCCCACTGATTTCTGAAAAGGCCATCCTCTGCTACATATGCAGCTGGGGCCATGCATCCATCCCATTCATGTGTACACTTTAGATGGTGGTTTATTCCCTGGGAGGAGCTCTGGGGGTGTTGATTGATACTGTTGTTCTATCTATCTTGTTGATTTTCTCAAAGAACCACCTCCTGGTTTTGGCGATTTTTTTTATATAGTTCTTTTTATCTCAACATGATTGATTTCAGCCCTGAGTTTGATTATCTCCTGCCCTCTAATCCTCTTGGGTGTATTTGCTTCTTTTTGTTCTACGGCTTTCAGGTGTGCTGTCACGCTGCTAGTGTGTGCTCTCCAGTTGCTTTTTGGAGACACTCCAAGCTATAACTTTGCCTCTTAACACTGCTTTAATTGTGACCCATAATTTTGGGTATGCTGTGCCTTCATTTTCACTAAACTCTAAAAAGTCTTTAATTTATTTCTCCCTTGACCAAATTATCATTGAGTAGAGGATTGTTCAGCTTCCATGTGTCTTACGTGGGATTTCTGTTGTTTTTGTTGTTATTAAATACCAGCCCTAGTCCATGGTGATCTGACAGGATGCATGGGATTATTTCAATCTTCTTGTATGTGTTGGGACCTGTTTTGTGACCTATTATATTGTGAGTCTTGGATAAGGCACCATGAGGTGCTAAGAAAAAAAAATAGAATCTTTTGTTTTAGGATGAAGTGTTCTGTAGACATCTGTTAAATCCATTTGGTTTATAACTTCTGTAAGTTTTTCCTTGCCTCTGTTTAGTCTGTTTCCATGACCTGTCCATGGATGGGAGAGGAATAGGGAAATCTCCTACTATTATTGTGTGTGGTAAAATGTGTGATTTGAGTTTTAGTAAAGTTTCCTTTATTAATGTGGGTGCTCTTGCATTTGGAGCTTGGATATTCAGAATTGATAGTTAATCTAGGATTTTTCCTTTGAGTTTGAAGTGTTCTTCCTTCTTTTTTGATAACTTTTGGTTGAAAGTCGATTTTGTTCTATATTAGAAAGGCTACTCCAGCTTGTTTCTTGGGACCATTTTCTTGGAAAATTATTTCCAGCCTTTTACTCTTAGGTGATGGCTATCTTTGTCTCTGAGGTGTGTTTCCTCATGCAGCAAAATGCTGGTTCCTCTTTACATATCGAGTCTGTTAGTTTATGTCTTTTTATGGGGGAATTGATTCCATTGACGTTGAGAGATATTAGGGACCAATGATTGTTGTTTCCTGGGGTTGTTGTTGTTGTTGTTGTTGTTGTTGTTAGAGGTGGAATAATGTTTGTGTAACTATCTTTTTGGGGGGTTAGTTGAAAGAAGATTATTTTCTTGCTCTATCTGTAGTGGAATTTCACTCCTTGTGTTGGAGTTTTTCATCAGTTATTTTTTGTACAGCTGGATTTGTGTAAAAATATTATGTAAATTTGGTTTTTGTCATGCAATATCTTGTTTTTCTATCTATGGTAATTGAGAGTTTTACTGGATATAGTAGCCGGGGCTGGCATTTGTATACTCTTATGGTCTGTGTGACATCTGCCCTGGCATTTAGAGTCTCTGTTGGGAAGACTGATGTAATTCTGATAAATCTGCCTTTATATGTTACTTGACCTTTTTCCCTTACTGCTTTAAATATTCTCTTTGTTTTTTGGATTTGGTGTTTTGACTATTATGTGAGTGGAGGAATTTCTTTTCTGGTCCAATCTATTTGGAGTTCTTATGCTTCTTGTATGTTCATAGGCTTCTCTTACTTTACGTTAGAGAAGTTTTCTTATATAATTTTGTTGAAGATATTTACTGGCTCTTTAAGTTGGGAGTCTTCACTCTCTTCCGTATCTATTATCTTTAGGTTTGATTTTCTCATTGTGTCCTGGATTTCTGGGATGTTTTGGATTAGGAGCTTTTTGTGTTTTGCATTTTGACTCTTGTCATTGTTTTCTATGGTTTCTTCTGACCCTGAGATTCTCTCTTGTATTTCTTGTATTCTGTTGGTGGTGATTGTGTATATAACCCCTGCTCTCTTTCCTAGGTTTTCTATTGCCAAAGTTGTCTCCCTTTTTGATTTCCTCGTTGTTTCTATTTCCATTTTTAGATCCTAGATGGTTTTGTTCAATTCCTTCACTTGTTTGTGTTTTCTTATAATTATTCAAGGGATATTTGTGTTTCCTCTTTAAAGGCTTCTATGTCTTTATCTGTGTTGTCCTGTATTTCTTTAAGGGAGTAATCTATGTCCTCAATGTCCTCTAATATCATCATGAGATTTTATTTTAAGTCAGAATCTTGCTTTTCTGCTGTGTTGGGGTATGCAGGTCTTGCTGTGGTGAGAGAACTGGGTTCTGATGATACCAAATGGCCTCAGTTTTAGTTGCTTAAGTTCTAGCTCTTGCCTCCCCGATCTGGTTATATCTGGTATTTGCTGGTCTTATTTTCTCTGGCAGTGGCTTGAACCTCTTCTAAGCTTGTGTGTCAGCACTGCTGGGAGATCAGCTCTCTCTCCTGACAGAATTTGTGAACAGAGATCTCTGTGTCCAGACAGAAACTCAAGGGATCCTGTTCCAGACTGCTTCTTCATTCCTGTGTCCTGAGGGTTCCAGGTAGGTCCCTCTGAGCAGAAGTGATGGTCTCACCTGTGCTTTCCTGTGTGTCAACACTCTCTCAGGCATCTGGGTACAGGGAGCTATGGCACAGGGTCATCTCCCCTGAAGCTCCTTCTTCCTTTCTCCCCTCCCCCCTCTATTGTATCTCTTACTGGAGTTTCCTCTTCTCTTCCTCTTATTCCCTTTCTTCCTCTTTCCCTTCCCCTTCCTCTCCTCCTCCTTTTCTTCCTCTCTCTCTCTCTCTCCTTTCTCTCTGCCTCCATTTCTTCTCATCTCTACTCAACTACCTTTCCCTTGCTCTAAGTAAATACTATTCTATATGAAAGCTATACTAATTATATATATATACATATACATATCAAACTATATAATAACCTCTATTCTATACTATTGCTGGTACCTCAGGGGGAAGGATGTCACAGCATTTTCAGGAATTCTTTCCCAGATTCACTTAAATATGTGGTTTGGGAATATCCTAAATGCTTCTCAATTCAACCACTTTAATTGGCAGAATTCAGCTTATGAATACCTCATAGCCTGCATCCTCTACAGGTTAGTTCTGACCTCTTCAGATTTGGAACTGCGGTGATTGCTCTGCTGGTCCTGAAAAGGGAGAGGGTATTCTGTTTTCCAAGGGCTACAGCATATCAGATATCAAAGAGTAGGATTTGGGATGTCTGCCCTTAGGTAAAGTGAAATGTAAAATTCTGGATACATTTCTCATCTCTCTAGTTTGACATGTCTTAGAGAGTCCCTACAGCCTAGGGACACAGAAATAATTACAGTGATTCAATCAGCTCTGCAGTTCCTAGCTCTCCTGTATGTCTTGCTCCAATTTTGCTTATCCCTCAAAATTGGATAAACCAATTGATTTTGATTTTTTATTCCTCCATTAGACTTATTGCAAACTATGAGCATCAGTGACTTTATCTGGTGCTTTGGGGGCCTCGATAGAAGGATCCCCTGTTTCTAATCTGCAATTTAAAATGCTGTATGTCTCACTGTGAAACATACCCCCTCCCCCTTTGCAGAATCTAAATTATTCTTTTCTTAACTCTCAGGAGCAAGCACCTATATGGTAGAAGTCGCTTCTTACAGGAGAACTGAGAACCCCTGGGCAGGAAACATGGGCTCTGCTCATGCAGTCTCTGTCACACAATGGGACAGGTGTAAAGATTTTTTAAAAGAGGTTGAGGAGAGAAGTGATTTTATGGGTGACCTGCCAGATCCAAAAAGACAGCAGGACAACAGGTGTTTTAGCCAGAAAAAGTATTCTCCTACCACAGAAAACAACTAGTCATTACAATAAAACCAAACTGAAAAATGCACAAGAAAGCTAGAGAGAGACAGAGAGACAGAGAGACAGAGAGACAGACATACAGAGACAAACCAAGACAGAGACAGACAGACAGAGAGACAGACAGAGACAGAGACAGAGACAGAGACAGAGACAGATGGACAGAGAGACAGACAGAGACAAACAGAGACAGAGACAAACAGAGACAGAGACAAACAGAGACAGACAGAGACAGACAGAGACAGACAGAGACAGACAGAGACAGACAGAGACAGACAGAGAGACAGACAGACACAGAGACAGACAGACACAGAGACAGACAGACACAGAGACAGACAGACAGACAGAGACAGCAGACAGACAGACAGAGACAGACAGACAGAGACAGGCAGGGAGAAGGATGGACAGGCAGGGAGAGGGACAGACGGACAGGGGGCGGACAGACAGAGGGACAGACAGACAGAGGGATGGACAGCCAGAGGGATGGACAGAGGGAGACAAGCAGATGGAGACACAGAGACAGGCAGACAGAGACACAGAGACAGGCAGACAGAGACACAGAGACAGGCAGACAGAGACACAGAGACAGGCAGACAGAGACACAGAGACAGGCAGACAGAGATACAGAGACAGGCAGACAGAGAGACAGAGACAGAGCAGACAGAGAGACAGAGACAGAGAGACACAGAGACAGAGATTGACAGACAGAGAGACAGAGAGACAGAGAGACAGACAGAGTCACAGAGACAGACAGAGTCACGGAGACAGACAGAGTCACGGAGACAGACAGAGACACGGAGACAGACAGAGACACAGGCATGGAGACAGACACGGACACGGAGACAGACACGGACACGGAGACAGACACGGACACGGAGACAGACACAGAGACGGAGAGAGACGGAGAGAGAGAGACGGAGAGAGAGAGACGGAGGGAGAGAGACGGAGGGAGACAGACAGACAGAGGGAGACAGACAGACAGAGGGAGACAGACAGACAGAGGGAGACAGAGACAGAGAGAGACAGAGGACGGAGAGACAGACAGACAGAGACAGACAGACAGAGCGAGACAGACAGACAGACAGAGCAAGGGAGACAGAGGGAGACAGAGGGAGACAGAGGGAGACAGAGGGAGACAGAGGGAGACAGAGGGAGACAGAGGGAGACAGAGGGAGACAGACACTATGTAGATAATCAATGGTGGCTGCCATACATCTTAACTCCCAGAAAGAGGAGAATCTGGTGATGTCTTTCACAGTTTCTAGAAATTGGTATCTAAACTGAAGATGCCTTAACCATATTTTCCTCCAGAGGTGATAGTCCAGGCAACTTTCAAATATTTTCCTGTAAAAGTAACTTTTATTTGCACTATTCATTGTGCAAATGAGACATTCTCCCTTGATGTACTGACATAGGACTAGTCCTTGAAGTTTCGAGCCTCCTTCAAATCAAATTAGGCTTTAGAATGTTCTCAGCTTCTGAGGCTTATGACTGAATAAACTCACCAATTTCTAGTTCTTACTGAACTTTGGCTTTCTGATTTAATTTGTTCTGGCTCAAAACTCCTCTCCACTGTAACTGATACAATCTGGCTTTCTTCAGCTGCCCAAGAATTGCCCACTTGGACTCATACTAACTTTGAAAATCCGTTCTAATCTTCTGTTTCCACCTCACTCTCTGGCTTGTTTAGTCTTTACCTAGACATATCTCTCTTGTTCTCTCCTCAACTGGTCTCTGTACCACTGTCCCAGTAAAACTGTCCCCTCTCCTTTTCTCTTTCCACTGATCTCTTAAATAGCTTCCCTTTCCTCTCTTATAACAGTTGAACATATCATTTTCCGTCTAATCTTTCTCTGATTTTTTACTTTCTCTACACACTGGTGCTTCTTTCTAGAAACTAACTTTACCTTCAGTGTTTGGAATTAAATGTGCGTGCTAAGGTTATGTCTGTTCTGGTAAAAATAAAAAAATAAAATTGCAGAACTGATTTCCTGCATGTACCCCAGCAATCTGGTTTCTGCTAATTCCAGCTCTAGGTGGGCAATTGGAACTAGCAATAATTTATCTGAGAAGCTAGATGATCCCCCCAGGTCTCAGTGGCAGCTATTCTCTCATAACTCTCTGCCTCTGCTTTGTTTACATACCCAACACCTACCCCCTAATAGTTGTAGTAGAAAATCCCAAAATCCATTAAAATCAGGACTCAACAAACCAGATTTATATGCTAAATTCTCAATCCACAATACATCCACACAATAAACTTAGAACCAACTGATAAGGATATAAACTGCCTAAGTAGATAAGAAAAAATTGCCTATAGAAATCTATCCCAGCTTCCTTGGCAATGCAGGACTGCTCAGATCTTGGTCATTCTTCTCCATCTCAATCTCCATCTTGATTCTCCTTCCTACTTTTTCTCTCCTGCTTTACAAAAACTTTGTACCCATCTTATGACTGTCCAATCGTGGCCTTGACTTACTGGCACCAGTCTTCACCCGCATATTGACATCAACCTACATATGTCTGTATTCCAGCAAGAAGGATGAAAGACGTGTGCCCAAACTGAGCCAATTTACAAATAAAATCAGTTTTTTTTTCAGTAAGTAACAGAATTTTGGAATTCACACAATGATCAAATTGGTGAAACAGTTTTCATTTGGGGTGGAGGTGTCAAGCTCCTCCTCAGTGTTTTGGGAACAAATTGATCAAACAAATCTTGGCAATCTGGATTACAGGTTGGGTACCCTCTGAAATTCCTTGACCACTGGCCTCTTTTTGCACTTAGAGACTCAGGTCTCTAATGTCCTTCAAAGTTAATCTCTAGAATTTCTGTGGTTGAGAAGAAAACAATGGAGACACAAATAAAGACATACTGATTAAGAGAAAAGATAAAAGAAGGACACAAAGAAGAGCAGAAAAACAAAAAAGGTTAGGGTCATGTTCAAAAAGCCTCTAATATGGATAATTACATTGGCCAACAGCAGAAACAGTTCCAGGAAAACAATCTTGAGAAACAAAACAACTTCTCCTAGGAACTGAATCCATGAAGTTAAACAATCTGGAGAGGAGTTTTCCTAGGAAATCTTGGGGACAGAACTTCCTTGAAATTTTTCACTGAACTAGGAATCCCTGGAGTTGGGTTTCTCCCATTTTCTTCTCCCAGACATAAGGGGTGTCAGATGCACTGGTTGCTAATAAACCTCATGAATTGAAACAAGGATGGTTTGTGGAGTTCTTGGGGGTAGCATCCCAAGACTTGAGTAGGTCTATATTGGCTTTCAAGAGAATGAGAAGGAGCCAGAAGATGAACAATAAATCACAGATGAATAATATTAGGATTACAACAAACATGTTCAGGAAAAACCAACAACCTTGAATGTCACCTGGAGGGAGTTTTAAATCTCTGAAAGAACTAGGAAGGAGTTTTTTTTGACATAAGTTCAGATTTTTTAGGACTTGAATAGAATTTATGGAGCTAGGGGACTAGGTCTAATTGGCATGGGCCTTAGAGATGACAATAAATACAGATGAATAATAGTTATGATTACAATGAACATGTTAGAAAGCCAACTGCTCTGTCACCTCTGGAGGTATGTCTTGAAAGAATAAAGATTTTTAAACTATCCCCCACTGACTCTGCTGTGAGGGCCAGTGCACCTCACAAAAGAATAACATCACATGTTATGGGGAAGTAGTCCAGCCATAGACCACCTGACCTCGATAAGGCCTGGCTGAACTTAAACCATCCAGCCTCGATAAGGCCTGGCTGAACATAAAAAGAGTTGGGGTCAGCTCGCCCCAGAAGCAAGGTGGCCTGGAGTTGAACTGAGCCCAAGTTAGATCATGTGTGCCAATGTAAACAAACGAGTGAAATTGCTTTGCTTTGTGTAACTGTTGCCAACTACCTATGTAATTTTCCCTATAAATACCATCCCCTATTTGGGCTCCGGGTCGACTCCTCTATCTCCTGTGTGAGATACGTGTCGTCCCCAGAGCTCTGGTTCCTCAAATACACCTCTTGTTTATTACATCAAGACTGGTTTCTCGTGAGTTCTTGGAAGGTTGCGTCATCTCGAGATTTGAGTGGGGGTCTTCCCCACCCTGGTGGTCTTTCAGTCTGATAAAATCATCTTCATTTTAGATACCAGTGTCTAAAAATGGTGAAAGATCTGATTCCAGTCTTTTGAGGATTCGAAGAACCCCTGATGCTAATACTAGCAATAAGTCTAAGGGAGAAATCAAAAATCAAAACCAATTGATTGACTAATCCTGTATTGAGGAATACGTGGCATTGGAGCCAGACATACAGGAGAGCTGGGAGTGACTGAGCTGATTGAATCACTAGTCATTTAGGTGTCCTCTAGACTGTAGGTCTAAGATATGAAGAACTGGAGAGATCAGAGTGGTAGGCAGAGTTTTACATTTCATTTTACATAAGGGTGGTACTTACAAACCCTAAACTTTGATAAATTTTGAATATGTGCTGCAGGTATTGGCAAACAGCAAAATCTCTCCCTGTTGAGGCCCAGCAGAGCATGCACTGCAGATCCGAATCTGAAGAGGACAGAACTCACCAGTAGAGAATGGAGACTACGAGGTATGGAGAAGATGAATCCTGCCAATTAAAGGGATTAAATTGAGAAGCATTTAGGGTATTCCTGAACTCTCGAGTGACTCTGAAAAGGGATTTCCAAGGACAAATTCCTGAGGGGGAAGTATAAGACCACCAACCAAATTGGGCAGAGCCATCACAAGGCCTGTGGGTCTGATTGTGGAGTAACACACAGGAAATAAAGCCACCTTCAGAGGTTTGGGGCTCTGCTTCCTGCCCACCATATAGGAACTTTTCCTGCTGCTCTCCATTTTGTGACCACTCAGACATCTGACAATGTAAGGGAAATATTCCTTCCCTGATCATGTTTATGTCAAAAATCAGTGTAAGACCATCCCAAGGGAAAATAATAGCCATGCAGAGATGGACATTGTCCCCTCGGTTATGGAGCATTTACCGCAGAAAGCAAAGTACACTGGTGGTGGCTATTCTTCCTGTCTGGAGTTAAGTAATGAACAAAACTGGTGGGCATGCCTTTTAAATTATTTGCTTAAAATAAATTAGATACAGTTCAAATACCAATGCTTTAGGTAGAAAAATGCACCTTTAATCTAGATCTTGAGACTAGAATACACACCTTCAACTGGGCCACACCTTTTGCTGGAGGCCTATGTAAGCACATGGAAGAAGGAATCATTGAGTCTTTGCTTGCTCTCATCTTATTAGCAAGCCCATCTTCAGAATTTAGGTACATAAAAAAGAACACCTGAGACCTCAAACCTCATGGAATTAGTTAGTACTAGTTTTATCCATTGTAATATTAACATAACAGTACACTGCATGATATTCTCATATTCCACTTTATATTTATATAAAGGAATTCACTTTTTCTATAGGACCCTTACTAATACAACACACTTGAAATAAGAATGTATAACATTTTCTAAACACTTCCAAAGTTGGATAGACTGGCCAAAACTAGTTACCATTGACCAAAGAATCAGTAAATACACACAGAGATATACACATGCAGAGGCAAGAACAGAGACAGAGACACACA
This sequence comes from Rattus rattus, assembly GCF_011064425.1. Classification (NCBI taxonomy): domain Eukaryota; kingdom Metazoa; phylum Chordata; class Mammalia; order Rodentia; family Muridae; genus Rattus; species Rattus rattus. Next base: position 120,718,104 of record NC_046156.1, on the reverse strand, counting down.
CAGAGAGAGAGAGAGATGAGACAGAGAGAAGGAAACAGAGTTAAGTCACTACATGTCAGTATAGTCTTCTAGAAAACAAATATTGAAACCTGGAGAGAAAATTGCATAAATACACATTTCCAACATTGGGGAAGGTGCAATTTTGGAGAAATTGAAAGTAAAGTCTAAAATAGATCTACAATTGTATCCTATAGGATGAAGAATAAATAACTTGTACTTTTTCTCAGATCAACATTAACCTCTACACTACCTCCAGCTGAAATGTCAGGGTACCTTGAAGCCAAAGGCTGAGGCTACACACATCAGTGTTCAGAAATTCTGTTACAAGTGGATCATTAGCAACTTTTCATTTTACATGGAGGGAATTCAGGAAAATATTACAAGTCCAGTGTTTGACATCTACTTCTTCCTGAACACCAGCTCACCCTGTGCTGCAAGGTAAGCATATCAGGACCCTTTTTAGCAGGCCTGGACAGAACATAACACCTGCAATCAGGGATCCAAGGCAGATGTTGGCCAATGACCTAGGGGAGCTGTGGGAGAATTCCCTCTTTACAGACTGCTGCCAGGTGGTAGCTGGCCAGGAATTCAGGGCTTGCAAGGCCATCCTAGCAGCTCTTTCTCCAGTTTTCAGAGCCACATTTGAACATGAAATGCAGGAGAGCCTAAAGAACTGAGCTGAGGCCATGAACTGGATCCCCAAGTCTTCAAAGAGATGATGGGCTTCATTTACACAGGGAAGTTGCCACACTTCTACAGTCATTCCGTGATCACTGGTATGCTGGCAGCTACTGACAGGTATGGTCTGGAGGATTTGAAGATCATGTGTGAGGATGCCCTCTGCAGGAACCTCCCTTTGGAGAATGCTGCATACACACTCAATCCTGGCTGACCTCCAAAGTACAGAGCAGCTGAAGACTCAGGCCCTGAATTTCATTACAGTTCATGTGCCTGAGGTCTCTAAGACTTCGGGTTGGAAGTCATGGTGGAGTGTCATCCATACTTAGTGGCTGAAGCACTCCACTCCCTAGCTTCTGCACAGAGTATTTTCTTGGAGCATTCACTCAAACACCTTAAATTGTCTTAAGACCTGATAAACAATGACCTACAGCTGACTTCTACAATCAAAAACCAGTATTGTTAACAATTACACCTGGTTAGATAATGCTAACTATTGCTGGAGCATTTACACTGACGTTGTGGGAAGAGAATATGGTGGCTCTGGACTTAAAACAGTTGTAATAGGTTAAAATGGCAGGTGGGAAAAGGCAACATTAGAGTCTGGGAAACTCTACCTGATATCTACCCTGTTGATGTTCTTGTTTGATATTTGTCTGATGTCTTGGAAACTGCGATTCAATTTAGTTACTGGCCAGAAGCTGGCCCAACTCACTTTCATCAGAGAAACCTGTCTGCATTGAATGAAGCAGAACAGAAACCAGGACCCAGAGAAAAAGAAAAATCAAACATGTTTACTCATCAGAAGGAAAAGACAATGAAGACTTTTTTTTAAGATTCAGTTTGTGGAAACTCAGCTGAAAAAGCAAATACTGCTCTCTCAGAAAACTCTGGTTAAAGTCCCTGCCTGCATAGAACATGATACCTACAATCACGAGCATACACAGAGGAGTTTTTTATCCATCTATAACTGGTGATCCACAGGATCCGAGATCATCTTCTGGTCTCCATGGCCATATAGAGATCTCTGGAGAAGTCCTTAACATCATAAAATATAATATAAATAAAACTTGTGAAATCAGTTTGTGGGTTCCAGAGATGTTTATGTTCAGAGAAGTCATGTGTATTCCTATCAGCCAAGCTCAGCTGCATTTGTCTGTGTAGACCCTTCACTGTCCTCCAAGTATTAGAAAACCTATCACTTTTTTTCTTAGCATTTAATGTTGGAAAATTGGAACTCCACCATCATGCTCCTTTGAAGTCTGGGAAGAGTAGGCCAAAGTGAAAGGAGTCTCCTCCTCCTGGGAAAGAAGTGTCTGTGGGTCAAGGCATGCAAAAAAATCTTTATCAGTTTTGAAAGCATTAGAAGGGATTGATTCATTGTAGATTCATATGTCTTAGGTGAGTGGTTCTCAAACTTCCTAATGCTGTGACACCTTAATAAAGTTCTTCATGTTGTGGTCAACAGAAGTACTAAAGTTCTCTGTAGCTACTTCATAACTGTAAGGTTGCTACTGTTTTGAATCATACTGTAAATAGTTACTATACAATATATATGATCTTCAGCCCCTGTGAAAGGGTCATTAGACCACCGAAGAGGATGGGGTCCCACAAGTTGAGAACCATGGCTCAGGCCATACCTGTCAGCAAACCAGGTCGGCTGCCCACAGATCACCTATTAAATTCCCACAGACCCAATCACACAATCTCAACCCCACCTCTGTAGCACACCATCTTTAGAGTCTTCACTGCCCATTCTATCCATATCCTGTGCATCCCACAGATCTTCCCCTTCTAATACCCCTCCCCAACTCTTTGTCTTGTCCCAGCCCCCAAGCCAAGTATGCACCCATGCTAACACAAGTGCCACTCTTCCCCTGGTAACAGAAGGCTAAAGGCAGATCCACACCTCTCCTTTACTCCCCCACTTACAATTTTTCCATTCTCATTCCAAGCTCTTTGGCAGGAAATCTGTTGTGCTTTTACTTACTAAAGTGACAACCTCAATGGATCACAAAGAACTTTTGCCCCAATCTTCCTCTCCCCATCTCAGCCCATCATTTCTTCCTCAAACCAAAGCATGCATTCAGTAAAAACACAGCAAAAGAACAGCCAGGGAAATAGGATGGAAATTTTAGAAAATCATCACTCCCTCCTCTATGCCAACTTCAACCCCTTAGTGTCATCTATAAACCTGTATAATTACACTAGCTGTAGCCTTCCTTTCTCTTGCCTACATCTCCTGTGAGTCCCACAGACAATTCCTTTTAAAGCTCCCTCCCCCTAATCCCTTGCTGTATTCTACCATCTAACTTCAGCATGCACTCACTGATAACTCACTGAACAAACTTACAGGGAAGCACAGAAACTGCCTGTAGATTGTCCTGTTCCTTTCAGTTCTTGTAGCTCTACAACTACTAGTCTATTTCCCACTCTATAGGAAAATTTCTGGGGTGATGTCTTTCTACTACCTACCTCAATTCCAAGGAGACAAAATAAGCAGATTCTGGTGGAATCTCCTCCCTCCTGTGAACCTCTTTAGACTTCTAACTTATGTGCATTCCTAAGTGTCAGCTCCCTGTTCAAAGAAATCTGAAACTACCAGTAGCCAAAACTGTTGGGTCCGAAGAAAAGTTCCTGTCTGGCAGCAGTGATGGCTGTTCTCAGTTTTCAACTTGACTACATCTAGAATAAACTACAATCCAGAATTTAAAAAGATATTGTAAAAATGTAAAGAGACAATTAGATGTAGACCTAAGTAGTACAGGGCTTTAATCCCAGCATTCAAGAAAGAGAGGCATGTAGATCTGAGTCCAAGGTCAGTTTACAGAACAAGTTCTAAGACAGGCAAGGCTAGGCAGTAAAAGATGTAATAATAGATCAAAGGCAGCATGTTCTAATCCCAGCAAGCAGCAGCAATGGGCAGCTTGGGCCATGAGGCTCTAAGTTAGAGTCACCTTTTGATCAAGATTTAGTGCTGTTGGATCTTACAGCACCAAGCCTACCTAAATGACGGCATGTTCCCCATCATGATGATAATGGACTGAACCTTCAAAAGGGCAAGCTGGCCCCAGCTAAATGTTTGCCTTCATGAAAATTGCTTTGGTCATGATGCCTCTTCACAGCAATAAAACCCTAGCTACGACAACACACCACAATCACACTCTTCAAAAATTCATGGTGGAAACAGGAAACAAGGAATAGAGGTGTAACTTGTCCCAGACAAATATAGAAATTAGAATATAAATCTTTAATCATTGCAAGCCCAGTATCTTAGAGATTAGCATAAACAAAACAATAACAGCCAGAGTAATCCTAACACAGCAGTCCCCAAACATTCCAGTATGACTGAAGTACAAAAAGAAAAGACTTTAAAACAATATGAGTGAAGGTAACAGAGGTAAATAGGGAGAGAATGAAGAAATCCCTTAAAAATCCATGATACCACATACTAACTGTGAGGAAAGAAAGAAATCCATTAACAAAATCTGGGGGGTGAGGGGAAATAGTGGAAGGAAATGAAAAAAATTTAAGGCCCAAAAATGTGAATAGAATTGATAAGCAAATACATACTGAGGAAATTCTGGAAATGAGAACCTTAAAATTTCCATGCAAAGAATTAATGAAATTAAGAATGGGTTTTTTAAGAAAACAAGATTAATGCAACCTTATCCAAATTAACAAAAGTGCAGAGAGAATATACAAATTCACACAATCAGAAATTAAAGGTGAGACATAACAGACACAGAAAACCCAGAGGCTCACAAGGTCACACTTTTGCAAATTGTGCATTACCACCTTGGAAAATTTAAAATTATGTGATAGTTTTCTTGATTGGTAACACTTATCAAGGTCAAATCACAGGGAAATGTTCAATTAGACAAACATAACTCCTAAAATAGAGGCAGTCAATAAAAGTCACCTCACTTGCCCCACTTCGAAACAGTATCCCCATCCCCTCTTTTCTCCTTGTTGCTGTGTACAAGCCTCTTACTCTGGGGTAGTTTCCTTGCTGGACTAGAGGCCATGAAGGCCATGCCATGAGAATACCAGTTAGGCCACCTTCTCACAGAAGGTACTCTCTTGATTACCCTCTACTCCATGATGATCCCTAATCCATCTTTGTCTCTCCTTCACTGTGTCACAATTCTCAAAGTGGACATAGAAACCATGGAATGGATACAGAAAATGTGGTACATCTACACAGTGAAATATTACTCAGCTATCAAAAACAAGGACTTTATGAAATTCATAGGCAAATGGATGGAACTGGAAAATATCATCCTGAGTGAGGTAACCCAATCACAGAAAAACACACATGGTATGCACTCATTGATAAGTAGATATTAGCCCAAATGCTCCAATTACCCTAGATGCACAGAACACATGAAACTCAAGAAGGATGACCAAAATGCGAATGCTTCACTCCTTCTTTAAAGTGTTCCCTTCTTTAAAGGGAACGAGAATACCCTTGGGAGGGAATAGGGAGGCAAAGTTTAGAACAGAGGCAGAAGGAACACCCATTCAGAGCCTGCCCCCATGGGGACCATACATATACAGCCACCAAACTAGATAAGATGGACAAAGCAAAGAAGTGCAGGTCGACAGGAATTGGATGTAGATCTCTCCTGAAAGACACAGCCAGAATATAGCAAATACATAGGCGAATGCCATCATTAAACCACTGAACTGAGAATGGGACCCTCATTGAAGGAATCTTAGAAAGGACTGGAAGAGCTTGAAGGGGCTTGAGACCCAATATGAACAACAATGCCAACCAACCAGAGCTTCCAGGGACCAAGCCATTACCCAAAGACTATACATGGACTGACCCTGGACTCCAACTGCATACGTAGCAATGAATAGCCTAGTACGAGCACCATTGGAAGAGGAAGCCCTTGGTCCTGCCAAGACAGAACCCCCAGCGAATGTGATTGTTGGGGGGAGGGTGGTAATGGGGGAAGGAATGGGAGGGGAACACCCATAGAGAAGGGGAGTGGGAAGGGTTAGGGGGATGTTGGCCAGGAAACAGGGAAGAGGATTAACAATCGAAATGTAAATAAGAGATACTCAACTTAATAAAGATTAAAAAAATAAAAGAAACCATGGCTGTCTTATGCACCTTACTTAGTCAGTTCAGAAGGTCTTGTTCTACTAGTATCCTCCATCCCCTCTTCCTACACTTATTTTGCCTCCTCTTCTGCAGGCTTCCCTGAAATCTGATGGAGATTCATATTCATTTCTCTCTCTCTCTCTCTCTCTCTCTCTCTCTCTCTCTCTCTCTCTCTCTCTCTCACTTATAATGTCTTGTTTTGGGTCTCTGAATATATTCCCACCTGCTGCAGGAGGAAGCTTCTCTGATGGTGACTCATTTATTACTACTTATTAATGAGTAGAGCAGAATATCATTTGGTTTGTCTTACCTTTTTTTAAAGACCTGTTTTCTTTGTTTGAATCCTAGGTTTCTGGGCTATCTGGTTTCTGGTTCTTATTTACCTGAGCAGTGTCGAGTATGGCTTATATCAAATCAACTATTAGTTGGCTACTATTAGAGGTTCTGAGCCACTATTGCCCTACCATACTTTCTAGGCAGGACAAGTTATAGGACAAAGGATTTGGTGTTTATGTTTCTCTTTTGGTAGTCCACAGAATTACTTTCCTGCACCAAAGCCACTAGAGCAGAGGGGGAAAGCTCCATGAAAGGACCAGCTAGAATTCTTCATATTAAATGTGTATGTGTGTGTGTTGTCCTTGGCAATGGTGTCCTGCTGTCAGTTTGCAGACAGCAACTCATTGTCTTAGTGACAGCCTGGATCATTTGTGAGCTTCCATGGGATCCTCTTGGTCAAACAACTCAATGGAATGCAACCCAGTCCCAGTACTGGAAGCTTTATTTGGTAACAAGGGATGACTAGTTGAGATTCTTTTTTTTTTTTTTAACTTGAGTATTTGTTATATACATTTCGAGTGTTATTCCCTTTCCCGGTTTCCGGGTAAACATCCCCTCCCCCCTCCCCTTCTTTATGGATGTTCCCCTCCCCATCCTCCCCCCATTGCCGCCCTCCCCCCAACAGTCTAGTTCACTGGGGGTTCAGTCTTAGCAGTACCCAGGGCTTCCCCTTCCACTGGTGCTCTTACTAGGATATTCAATGCTACCTATGAGGTCAGAGTCCAGGGTCAGTCCATGTATAGACTTTAGGTAGTGGCTTAGTCCCTGGAAGCTCTGGTTGCTTGGCATTCTTGTACATATGGGGTCTCAAGCCCCTTCAAGCTCTTCCAGTTCTTTCTCTGATTCCTTCAACAGGGGTCCTATTCTCAGTTCAGTGGTTTGCTGCTGGCATTCGCCTCTGTATTTGCTGTATTCTGGCTGTGTCTCTCAGGAGCGATCTACATCTGGCTCCTGTCGGTCTGCACTTCTTTGCTTCATCCATCTTGTCTAATTGGGTGGCTGTATATGTATGGGCCACATGTGGGGCAGGCTCTGAATGGGTGTTCCTTCAGTCTCTGTTTTAATCTTTGCCTCTCTATTCCCTGCCAAGTGTATTCTTGTTCCCCTTTTAAAGAAGGAGTGAAGCATTCACATTTTGATCATCCGTCTTGAGTTTCATGTGTTCTAGGCATCTAGGATAATTCAAGCATTTGGGCTAATAGCCACTTATCAATGAGTGCATACCATGTATGTCTTTCTGTGATTGGGTTAGCTCACTCAGGATGATATTTTCCAGTTCCAACCATTTGCCTATGAATTTCATAAAGCCATTGTTTTTTGATAGCTGAGTAATATTCCATTGTGTAGATGTACCACATTTTCTGTATCCATTCCTCTGTTGAAGGGCATCTGGGTTCTTTCAGGTTCTGGCTATTATAAATAAGGCTGCTATGAACATAGTGGAGCATGTGTCTTTTTTATATGTTGGGGCATCTTTTGGGTATATGCCCAAGAGAGGAATAGCTGGATCCTCAGGCAGTTCAATGTCCAATTTTCTGAGGAACCTCCAGACTGATTTCCAAAATGGTTGTAGCAGTCTGCAATCCCACCAACAATGGAGGAGTGTTCCTCTTTCTCCGCATCCTTGCCAGCATCTGCTGTCACCTGAGTTTTTGATCTTAGCCATTCTCACTGGTGTGAGGTGAAATCTCAGGGTTGTTTTGATTTGCATTTCCCTGATGACTAAAGATGTTGAACATTTCTTTAGGTGTTTCTCAGCCATTTGGCATTCCTCAGCTGTGAATTCTTTGTTTAGCTCTGAACCCCATTTTTTAATAGGGTTATTTGTCTCCCTGCGGTCTAACATCTTGAGTTCTTTGTATATTTTGGATATAAGGCCTATATCTGTTGTAGGATTGGTAAAGATTTTCCCAATCTGTTGGTTGCCGTTTTGTCCTAACCAAACTGTCCTTTGCCTTACAGAAGCTTTGCAGTTTTATGAGATCCCATTTGTCGATTCTTGATCTTAGAGCATAAGCCATTGGTGTTTTGTTCAGGAAATTTTTTCCAGTGCCCATGTGTTCGAGATGCTGTACAGTGTGATAAGCATGGATCGACCTGCATTCTTCTACATTTTGACCTCAACTTGAGCTTCAACAAAAGCTGCATTGACCCCATTTTTTATCTCTGCCTTCTCTCTGTTCCTTTTATCTCCTTTTCTTTTCTTTTTTTCTTTTGAGACCATTTCTCCCTCCAAGATACTTTCTTGTTGCTCTGCAAGGACCCTCTGACCTGTTCTAATGACTTCCTCACTTTGTTTATCCTCCAAGCAGGCAGGGACTATTCACCAAAGAGGTTTTGGTCCGGGCTTAAGCTTGCCCTCTGTGGCTTCTCTATCCCACACAAAGAAAAAAAGAAACAAAATTACAAGTCCTACCCACAAAGGATCAATTGGAAACAACATTGCCGTAGTTCCCAAACCTTTTCGCCTCTATACCAAGGCTTTCAACTTCACTATCCTCTTGGCCTCTATACCAAGGCTTTCAACTTCACTAACCTCTCAGCCTCTATACCAAGGCTTTCAACTTCTCTAACCTCTCAGCCTCTATACCAAGGCTTTCAACTTCTCTAACCTCTCAGCCTCTATACCAAGGCTTTCAATTTCTCTGCTTACCTCCAGAGAACCTTATCTTCCCTTATCCGGGAATTTTCCAACGTCGCCATCCTGAACCTGAAGACTTCTGGATCCACGAGAATATTCTCGGGTCCCCGTGTGGGCCACCAGTTGTCGTGCCCACCTTGTCCAGTAAGGAAGACACAACACCTTTGGATCCTTGTCAACAGCAGGATTGCTGATACGGGGGACCCAAGCAGCAAGAGCACTCGCCTTATATAGACAGCAGGCTGAGGCTATGCTAATTGTCCTTCAGGGATTGGCGGTACATGAATTAACTCATTAGCATGGTACTGCTCCCTCATTAGCATATTACCAGCCAACTGATGCCAGGTGCAAAGCCTGCCCATGCGCAGTACCGTTGTTTACCACAGGAGGGCACCCTACAGAAGAAGTCAAAATATCACTATTTGCAGATGATATGATAGTATATTTAAGTGATCCCAAAAGTTCCACCAGAGAACTACTAAAGCTGATAAACAACTTCAGCAAAGTGGCTGGGTATAAAATTAACTCAAATAAATCAGTAGCATTCCTCTACACAAAAGAGAAACAAGCTGAGAAAGAAATTAGGGAAATGACACCCTTCATAATAGACCCAAACAATATAAAGTACCTCGGTGTGACTTTAACCAAGCAAGTAAAAGATCTGTACAATAAGAACTTCAAGACTCTGAAGAAAGAAATTGAAGAAGACCTCAGAAGATGTAAAGATCTCCAATGCTCATGGATTGGCAGGATTAATATAGTAAAAATGGCCATTTTACCCAAAGCGATCTACAGATTCAATGCAATCCCCATCAAAATACCAATCCAATTCTTCAAAGAGTTAGACAGAATAATTTGCCAATTCATCTGGAATAACAAAGAACCCAGGATAGCTAAAACTATCCTCAGCAATAAAAGGACTTCAGAGGGAATCACTATCCCTGAACTCAAGCAATATTACAGAGCAATAGTGATAAAAACTGCATGGTATTGGTACAGAGACAGACAGATAGACCAATGGAACAGAATTAAAGACCCAGAAATGAACCTACACACCTATGGGCACTTGATTTTTGACAAAGGAGCCAAAACTATCAAATGGAAAAAAAATAGCATTTTTAGCAAATGGTTCTGGTTCAACTGGAGGTCAGCATGTAGAAGAATGCAGATCGATCCATGTTTATCACCCTGTACAAAGCTTAAGTCCAAGTGGACCAAGGACCTCCACATCAAACCAGACACACTCATACTAATAGAAGAAAAACTAGGGCAGCATCTCAAACACATGGGCATTGGAAAAAATTTCCTGATCAAAACACCAATGGCTTATGCTCTAAGATCAAGAATCAACAAATGGGATCTCATAAAACTGCAAAGCTTCTGTAAGGCAAAGGACACTGTTGTTAAGATAAAACGGCAACCAACAGATTGGGAAAAGATCTTTACCAATCCTACAACAGATAGAGGCCATATATCCAAAATATACAAAGAACTCAATAAGATAGACCTCAGGGAGTCAAATAACCCTATTAAAAAATGGGGTTCAGAACTAAACAAAGAATTCACAGCTGAGGAATGCTGAATGGCTGAGAAACACCTAAAGAAATGTTCAACATCTTTAGTCATAAGGGAAATGCAAATCAAAACAACCCTGAGATTTCACCTCACACCAGTGAGAACGCCTAAGATCAAAAACTCAGGTGACAACAAATGCTGGCGAGGATGTGGAGAAAGAGGAACATTCCTCCATTGTTGGTGGGAATGCAGACTGGTACAACCATTTTGGAAATCAGTCTGGAGGTTCCTCAGAAAATTGGACATTGAACTACCTGAGGATCCAGCTATACCTCTCTTGGGCATATACCCACAAGATGCCCCAACATATAAAAAAGACACGTGCTCCACTATGTTCATAGCAGCCTTATTTATAATAGCCAGAACCTGGAAAGAACCCTGATGCCCTTCAACAGATGAATGGATACAGAAAATGTGGTACATCTACACAATGGACTATTACTCAGCTATCAAAAACAATGGCTTTATGAAATTCATAGGCAAATGGTTGGAACTGGAAAATATCATCCTGAGTGAGGTAACCCAATCACAGAAAAACACACATGTATGCACTCATTGATAAGAGGCTATTAGCACAAATGCTTGAATTACCCTAGATGCCTAGAACACATGAAACTCAAGACGGATGATCAAAATGTGAATGCTTCACTCCTTCTTTAAAAGGGGAACAAGAATACACTTGGCAGGGAATAGAGAGGCAACGATTAAAACAGAGACAGAAGGAACACCCATTCAGAGCCTGCCCCACATGTGGCCCATACATATACAGCCACCCAATTAGACAAGATGGATGAAGCAAAGAAGTGCAGGTCGACAGGAGCCGGATGTAGATCTCTCCTGAGAGACACAGCCAGAATACAGCAAACACAGAGGCGAATGCCAGCAGCAAACCACTGAACTGAGAATAGGACCCCTGTTGAAGGAATCAGAGAAAGAACTGGAAGAGCTTGAAGGGGCTCGAGACCCCATATGTACAACAATGCCAAGCAACCAGAGCTTCCAGGGACTAAGCCACTACCTAAAGACTATACATGGACTGACCCTGGGCTCTGACCTCATAGGTAGCAATGAATATCCTAGTAAGATCACCAGTGTAAGTGAAAGCCCTTGGTCCTGCTAAGACTGAACCCCTAGTGAACGTGATTGTTGGGGGGAGGGCGGCAATGAGGGGAGGATGGGGAGGGGAACACCCATAAAGAAAGGGAGGGTGAGGGATTAGGGGGATGTTTGCCCGGAAACCGGGAAAGGGAATAACACTCGAAATGTAAATAAGAAATACTCAAGTTAATAAAAAAAAAGAAATGTAAATAAGAAATACTCAAGTTAAAAAAAAAAAAGAATAAGGAGGGCACAAAACAACTAGCCTTTGCCCCCTTTGAAAGAAGCCAGCTTATTCTGTTGGAGCGACCCCGCCACAACATGCCCTCGCTAATCACCAGCCATCAGCTCCAGCTGCCCTTTTACCAAGTGTTCAAGAATGTTAATTCTTTCCAGTAATTCAGGACTGTTTTTCTGGAAAAATATTTTTTTAGACTCTTAAATTCCCAGAGTGCCCATTTGTTTTGGACACAACAGTCCTGAGTGCAAAACAAGCACCCTGGGCTCCCAGAGATTACAACACCCAACAGTGACTTCCACACTAAACTATTTTACACACACTTGAAAACAGACAGCAAAAGTCTTCCTGGCCTTTTCTTTTTTTTTTTCCCGGAGCTGGGGACCGAACCCAGGGCCTTGCGCTTCCTAGGTAAGGGCTCTACCACTGAGCTAAATCCCCAGCCCTTCCTGGCCTTTTCATCAAGAAGAGCAGCACTCAGATCTGGTGACAACGACACTTCAGTTAACTCTTTCAGGGTTGGCCCACTGATCTGTGACTTCACGTATCCATGGATTTCTTTAAAATTAGTTTAAGAGACGTGAAAACACTGAGAAATGAATGTAAGCTTTGCATAACTGAGCAACACAGGAGCAAGTGGGGAGACCAACGTCTGACTTTCACCTCCAAGAACAGATACAAAGGCTATCATCACAACCCAGTCGATCTCTGTGGCTCTGCTCAGGATTTCAACTCTAAAAACAGGCAGGACAAAGCAAAGTCAATTACAAACTGCCTCTGAGCAAAAACAAAAGTGCACGGCTGGGTCATACCTCTGCCATACAGGGTGGTGTCAGTGCACATGGTCCACACTGTGAATACACAGAGAGAAACAGCAGGCGAAGAGGAATGCCCACACGCACACAGAGGAGAGGACTCAAAATATCTTGTCCTCAATTATGAACCCAGTGCCATAGGGGAAAATGCACATTAGAAACACAAAATCATAAGCATCTTGATATTTTGAGGGAAGTGAGTTTTGGTGTGAGGCTGTTAGAAACTTTCTCATAAGGCAGGAGAGCTCTTCGGGAAAGCATCTGTTAGAAACCCGAGCTGTGTTTTCTGTGAACTCAAGAATGAAATAAAAAATTATCAATAATAATATAGTTCTCATTTGGAAATACTAGGTCAGCAGTGATAAATTTTAAGGTATAGATACATAGTGACAATCTTACTCTCTTGGGTTTCCTTTTTAAACCCTTTTATTTTGAAGTAAGTATAGACTCTTACGGCATTATAAAAATAGATGTGCAGTATGCCATGGCCCATCATCCAGCTTCCTGTGCCTATGTGAATGTATTTTACTGTTAACTCTGTGTGTGTGTGTGTGTGTGTGTGTGTGTCTGTGCATGTGCGTGCATGTGCGTGCATGTGCGTGCATGTGCGTGGCATACATATACATTGTGAGCACAGGGGCTCATGGATCCCAGAAGAGGCTGGAGTCCAGAAGGTCGTAAACCACCCGCTGTAGGTCCTGGGCACTGAAGCCAGGCCCTCAGCAAGAGCAGTACGTTCTCCTAAGTACTGAGCCATCCTTTCAGCTCCCCAGCATATTTAAATATTTATATTCTGCCTTTGAGGGGTTATGGTTGTGTCTGTTGAAAAACTCTGGAGCCCAACCAACCAAATTCAATTCCACTTTATCACATGGAGCTGCCTGAACGGAGTGTTTTCTTAAAATACTCTACATCTTCCTGCCTCTGTTAACTTAGCTTTAACTTAAGTATCTTTGTTCCCTGTGTTACTGTATAAATCAATTATAAAATTTTAAGGATTATAATTGGAAATAAAAATGGTTGCTTCCAAAAAATATATGGTCCTCTAGGACCCCTAAGTTGAAATCTGTTCCTGTGAGCCTTTTGTGAAGTCAAGTTCTACAGAGCCCCATCCTCCTTGTCTGCAGTTTCTCCAGTGTTAGGTCACCACTGTGACCACAGTGGTCACTGAGGATGTTTTCCTGTGGGAACTAGCAAGCCATTTTTTCTAGCTCTGTACAATTAACAAAAATAAAGGTGAGCAGTCTGCTTTCATCCTGTCCTCGACCACCACCTCCAAAGCACAACATCACTGTGTCTGGTCTAGGCCGTGAACCACTTTTCCTACAGACACATGCACAAACGTCCTGATGGCCACCACAGTCCCTTTGTCCAGTCTAAGAAGCTATGTCCTAAGAGCTTCTCGGTCCCTGACGTATCTTGTGCTCAGTTACAGCTCCCGAGTGTCCCATTCGCCTAGACAACCAGGCTGATTAAGTAACTTATGTCTAAGTCTTACTCAGTTAACCAAGGTTCTGCATCTCAGAAATGCGGTCTTGAAGCACATGGGCTGCAGAACATAAGGCTAAAGGCAGTTCAGAGCAGGGTGACCATAAAACAAACACTCACTTTACAGACATCCTCTCCACTAAAAAGAACAAATGCTTGTTGTTGTAAAATGATTACGAGGCGTTCAGTGCACAAAGAGTACAGTGCACTCCTTGAAGTCCAGAATCTTCTGAACACAGCCCGCTGCGTTCTTCTCCCACATAAGCAATGCTCACAGGCAGTAGCAGTACTACCTCAGTGCTACCCTCTGCCTTCCCCCGCCGAGGGAGACTTAACAATCTAGTGCTGTGGATATGGTTCTCCCTCTTAGGAATAGACATCTTTCAAAAATAATCCTATTTTTACATGCATTTTACAATTATAAACTACTTCAAATACTTTCTGGAAGGCTTACTACTAATAATTAAAAATGACTAACCCCGATTAAAGCATAAACAGATATATGATTAATGTGTCAACCATCCTTCTTCAATACAAAACCAATCCTAGAGACTATAAAGCCTCTCGATCATTAATTTTAAAACACAATACTGATATACTCAGATTTCAGATTGTCATAACTTGCCTTAGAAGATTACATACATACATATACTCACACATACACATGTACACCATACATACATACACTCACCCTGCACTAATTCACTGACACACACACATGCATAAACCCACACTCACTAGCACACATCCATCCCACATCACATGCACTTCTTCACATGCGCGCGCACACACACACACACACACACACACACCCACACACACACACACCCTTTGTTAAAGAAGTATTGTGAAACTCATTGATTATGTGTCTTAAATGCAAATGCACTCATAGAGGTGGACAAGACTGTGAGGATAACCTTGGATCTCATTTAAAGCTTTCAAGAAAGAGTATTTACAGTGACCTAAGACTTTTGTGTACCGAAAAGCAAAGCAATCTGGAGATGCAGGTCAAATGCACTGAGCTCCACTCTGCTCACAGTAGCCGAGTCTCTAGCCTGGTTTCTACAGAACTCCATAAAATGTTCTGAGCACCATGGTAATCTTGTAAGACACTAATCCCAAACATGGTCCAATTTTAAAAACCCCAGAAGTAGTCTTTACAACAACAGAAGCACCTCAGCCACTATAATGAGCAAGTTTCTGTTGTATGTAAATTCACTACACAGCAAATCCTTGAAGGGCTCGTTTACAACCAGTAACTGTAAATTGTCTTAGAAACCTGCTATTTCTGACTCCTCCCTTTGGATCATTCACCTGTAATTAAAAATAACAGGAAATGATAGTTTGTCAGTGAGTGTGACTACATGATATGCTTATGAAACAAGCTGCTGAGTCAAAGAGGCAGAGACCCGACACATGGGAGTGCTCCTGGACCCTCAGCATGGCTCACCTCACGGAGGCTTAACAGTCAACTCAGCACACTTCAACAAGGGTTTCAGCGAACACAGTCAGGTGAGCCAGACTCCAGCTCTGGAACTGACATAAACGTGAGACGAGCAGGCAACAGTGTACTAACACACACAGGCCTGACGCTGCCACGTTCACCTTCGCTAGCTTAGAGCAAACCTATGGGCAAGTACTTAGTCCTGCATGCGTGCGTGGGAGCGAGCTGCGTCATCGCGGTATTACATAAACTACCTTTGGCACTTGCATATGTGGTACTAAAGTGCCAAAGGAACAGACTTATGAGAGAATAATTAAGAAGCACATTCCTCATTGCTTTTTAAAATTAAATACAGGCTTTTCTATTGAAATAATCCCTATTTTTCCTGGTTCCTAAAATAGGCATCAGACTTCTAAAAAGAAGAATAAGATCTCAGCCAAATACCACACATTATGTACTGAGATAGTCTAAGAAAAACTAAGTTAATAAATTAACTTAAATAAATTAAAAAGCGCACATTCAGAATAGCATTGCAGCTTTGGTCGGCAACACCTGACCCAAAGGGAAAGGCCGCCCCGGATGAGGCGGGGTTTCAAAGGCAAAGGTCCGCCCCGGTTAAGGCGGGGTTTCATACACAGTACCTCTCGCTTGCCCTCCAGGTCACTTAGCATTCGCCTCTATTTAAAATGCACTGCCTGGCTAAAATCACAGCTTTCATAATTTAAAATGAAGGTTGCACACAGCTCCCTCTGCTTTAGTCTTAAACTCATTACTGTGTTCTTCTTCGGGTCTCCGTACACTTGGCACCAGCAGCTACTCCAACAGTCACCAAGACTCTGGCTGTGACTGTCAGGGCAACAGCAGCTGTGAGGAGTTACTCTCTTCTTCTGCTGGTGTCAGCTTGAGGGTTGGTGGCTTTCGAGGAAGAAGCTGAGGGCTCTGGCGGAGGTTGCCATCTATCTCCAGCACCGTGCCTGAAGTAGCTGTCCAGGATGTCATCGCAGAGGCTACACAGGTTGGGGAGCTGTTTCAGATGCTCTTGTAAGTGAACTTTGGGAAAACGCACTTTATAAAGAGGTGCAAGGAAGCCAAACACATATGCGTCTAAGGTGGAAGGCATGTCACCAAAGAAAAACTGAGATGATCCCAATCTGTTCGACAGGAGATTGAGGCACTCCTTGGCATCTCTGTATATCTGGGCTTCCACATCTTGGACATGGTAGAGGGGAGGTACTCCCCTCGTCAAGAGAATCCTATTCAGGGCTCCTCTAGACATCCTTCCCGGCAGGATTAAACTTAGAGGGAAAGAGATTCGAGAGGCAAACCATGGGTTTGTCAGAGTGAAGTAATATCATTCTCAACCCAGAAGGTGTGAAGCACACCAGGGTGAAGCTTCTCCTCCAAGAGAGCGATGTACACCCGTGTACCTGCCCCTTGTTTTGCTGAGAGCTCACGATCAGCATTAAATTTCTGTTTTCTTAAAAAGTTTAGAATTTTTGCAGGCTTAGAAACAATGCTGTCTTCAGTTGTCAAAATTGGTACATCACCTCTTGGACCTCTCCAGGTTTTATCTATAATATTGACTTTCAAGGGCACGCCAGAAAATTTGGCATAAGTCAGACCACCAGGGACTCGCTGTGGACCGAAGGGACCCCCAGCCTCCTCCCCAGCAGCTAAGCTCCATGGGGGACGCCATCTTGCCGGGGCTGACCTCTCTTGTTCCCCTTTTAAAGAAGGAGAGAAGCGTTCGCATTTTGGCCATCCTTCTTGAGTTTCATGTGTTCTGTGCATCTAGGGTAATTCAAGCATTTGGGCTAATACCCACTTATCAATGAGTGCACACCATGTGTGTTTTTCTGTGATTGGGTTACCTCACACAGGATGATATTTTCCAGTTCCAACCATTTGCCTATGAATTTCATAAAGTCATTGTTTTTGATAGCTGAGTAATATTCCATTGTGTAGATGTACCACATTTTCTGTATCCATTCCTCTGTTGAAGGGCATCTGGGTTCTTTCCAGGTTCTGGCTATTATAAATAAGGCTGCGATGAACATAGTGGAGCATGTGTCTTTTTTATATGTTGGGGCATCTTTTGGGTATATGCCCAAGAGAGGTATAGCTGGATCCTCAGGTAGTTCAATGTCCAATTTTCTGATGAACCTCCAGACTGATTTCCAAAATGGTTGTACCAGTCTGCAACCCCACCAACAATGGAGGAGTGTTCCTCTTTCTCCACATCCTCACCAGCATTTGCTATCACCTGAGTTTTTGATCTTAGCCATTCTGACTGGTGTGAGGTGAAATCTCAGGGTTGTTTTGATTTGCATTTCCCTTATGACTAAAGATGTTGAACATTTCTTTAGGTGTATCTCAGCCATTTGACATTCCTCAGCTGTGAATTCTTTGTTTAGCTCCGATCCCCATTTTTTAATAGGGTTCTTTTTCTCCCTGCAGTCTAACTTCTTGAGTTCTTTATATATTTTGGATATAAACCCTCTATCAGTAGGATTGGTAAAGATCTTTTCCCTATCTGTTGGCTGCTGTTTTGTCCTAACCACAGTGTCCTTTGCCTTACAGAAGCTTTGCAGTTTGATGAGATCCCATTTGTCAATTCTTGATCTTAGAGCATAAGCCATTGGTGTTTTGTTCAGGAAATATTCTCCAGTGCCCATGTGTTTGAGATGCTGCCCTAGTTTTTCTTCTATTAGTTTGAGTGTATCTGGTTTGATGTGGAGGTCCTTGATCCACTTGGACTTAAGCTTTGTACAGGGTGGTTAGCATGGATCGATCTGCATTCTTCTACATGCTGACTTCCAGTTGAACCAGCACCATTTGCTGAAAATGCTATCTTTTTTTCCACTGGATGTTTTTGGCTCCTTTGTCAAAAATCAAGTGACTATAGGTGTGTGGGTCCATTTCTGGGTCTTCAATTCTATTCTGCTGGTCTATCTGTCTATCTCTGTACCAATACCATGCAGTTTTTATCACTATTGCTCTATAATACTGCTTGAGTTCAGGGATAGTGATCCCCCCAGAAGTCCTTTCATTGTTGAGGATAGTTTTAGCTATCCTGCGTTGTTATTCCAGATGAATTTGCAAATTGTTCGGTTTAACTCTCTCAAGAATTGGATTGGTATTTTGGTGGGGATTGCATTGAACCAGATGCCCTGCAAGAGTGGAATGGATACAGAAAATGTGGTATATCTACACAATGGAGTACTATCAAAACAATGCTATCAAAAACAATGACTTCATGAAATTCATAGGCAAGTGGAATGAACTAGAAAATATCATCCTGAGTAAGGTAACCCAGTCAGAGAAAAACACACTTGGTATGCATTCATTGATAAGTGGATATTAGCCAAAAGGCTGGAATTACCCAAGATGCAACTCACAGATCACAGGAAGCTCAAGAAGAAGGATGATCAAAATGCAGATGCTCCCACTCCTTCTTAAAAGGGGGAAAATATCCATAGTAGGGTTTATGGAAGCAAAGTTTAGAGCAGTGACTGAAGGAATGGCCATTCAGAGCCTGCCCAACATGTGACCCATATATATATACAGCCACCAAAGCAAGATAAGATTGATGTAGCTAAAAAAAATGCATGCTGAAAGGTACTGGATATAGATCTCTCCTGAGAGACACATCCAGATCTTGTTCAATACAGAGGTCAACACCTGTTGCAAACCACTGAACTGAGAACAGGACCCCCTTGGGGGGAATTATAGGAAGGATTGAAAGAGTTGAAGGAGCTTGCAACCCCATCAGAAAAATACTGCCAACCAACCAGAGCTTCCAGGGACTAAACCACTACTGAAAGACTACACATGGACTGACCCAGGACTCCAACTGCATATGTAGCAGAGAACAGCCTTGTTGGGGAAGCAGTGGAAGGGGAAGCCCTTGGCCCTGCCAAGGTTGGACCCCCAGTGCAGGGGAATGTGGGGGGGGTTGTTAGGGGAGTCGTTTTGTGGGAACACCCATATGGGTGAGGGGGATAGGATGGGGGGGGCTTATGGACAGGAAACAGGGGAAGGGAATGACATTTGAAATGTAAATAAATAAACATATCTAATTATAAAAAGAGTCACAGGGAGGGACAGGAGACCTGGAGCACAACTGCTTTCAAGGAATTTTTCCAGCTGACATACGGAATAGGTCTGGACATCTAAGCCCTGGATAGCCATTTTGTGTTTACTTCCCCGTATCCCCCCACATCTACACAGGAAATCGACAGACAGACTGGATCTTTGGAGTGTTTGCTTGAGCTTCAGGTAGCCTAAGATCAACACAGAAGCAAGCCCTGCCAACTGCAAGGGAAAGAGGCCCCTTGCTGTGAAAGAATAGGAGAGGACTGCAGTGTTCTGAATCGAACAGCAGAGGGAGACAAAGGTACAAAGGGCTTCAGACCGGGTCATACTTGATATAAAGAGAGATATATAATCTTTTGATACTTAAAGATGAGAAACACAATAAATATCTCTTGTGTTTTATGGGATGATATTTTGAATGGTCTGACAGGGATGGATTTAAAGGAAATAGACACCTTATCATTTACCAGTATGGCAATATTTATTCTCTTGATTTACTATGTCTTCTCAAAAAGACAGGGACCTAGATAAAAAGTTCCTTGCCTTAGAAAAGAGATTACAAGTAACACTAGAACTCAAGACACAGGATTTTATAGCTCAAAATAAGCAACAGAACGAGGAGACTGAAGGCTGAAGACAGAAGCTGGAAGAGATGCTAGAACAGACATTTCTGTAGTTAATAGGAGTCTGAGCAACAGACAGAAAAGTTTAAGACTTGGCAACATGGCCTGGAAGAAACACTAGAACTAAAGGTTCAGGGTTTCATAGGTCAAAATAAGCAGCAGATGGAGGATAATGACTTCTGGTTTCTGCTGGCACTGGAGCTGAGCCCTGTGACATAGCTCTCTGTACCCAGATACCTTCGGTAGAAAGCTGGATTCTCAGAAGTGCAGACAATCCTGAGAGCATAGGTGAGACCACCACTTCTGCTCACAGTCCTGGCCCAAGAGGAACCACTTGGAGCACTCTGGACAAAAGAACCGAGGAGCATTCTGGGACAGGATCCTTCCGGTTTCTGTTTGCACTGGGAGCTGACCCTGTGACACAGTTCTCTGTACCTAGATCCCGTTGGGGGAAGACCAGTCTCCAGGAGGGCTGACACACAGGCTTACAGGAGGGTCAAGCCACTGTCAGAGACAGCAAGGTCAACTAGCACTGGAGATCAGCAGATGACTAGAGGCAAGGGCAAGAAACCTAAGCAACAGAGAACAAGGCCACTTGGCATCATCAGAACCCAGTGAACATAGTGGAGCATGTGTCTTTGTTGTATGTTGGAGTACTGTTTAGGTATATGCCCAGGAGAGGTATAGGTGGATCCTCAGTTGTGCAATGTCCAATTTTCTGAGGAACTGTCGCGCCCACCTCGTCCAGTAAGGAAGACGCAACACTGTCGGATCCTTGTCAACAGCCTTTATTGCAGGACACCTTCATTGCTGATACGGGGAACCCAAGCAGCAAGAGCACTCGCCTTATATAGACAGCAGGCTGAGGCTATGCTAATTGTCCTTCAGGGATTGGCGGAGCATGAATCAACTCATTAGCATGGTACTGCTCCCTCATTAGCATATTACCGGCCAACTGATGCCAGGTGCAAAGCCTGCCCATGCGCAGTACCGTTGTTTACCACAGGAGGGTGCCCTACATCTCCCCCTTTTTTGTTTTACTAGAATGAGGCTGGTCTAGGCCTCTTCAGTTACGTCCATCTGCTGTGGCTCCTGTCTTAGGTCGTTCCTCTATGTCATAGCCTTATCCGTCGTAGGGTAACCCTATCGCCACCGGGTCTTAGATTGGTCTGTGCATGAGGAAAGTTGCACTGGATACCGCAGAGCTGTGTGACAGTAACTGCTAAATGACCTAGGGTGAACTCTACAAAAGAGGCCAGCCAGAAAATGAGTTAGTGGGGAAATCATGATCACCCTATCGAGTGCAATGAGGAAACTTCAGCGATGTAGAAGGGCTGATCAAAGAATCATTGAGTCTCTGTCATCCCAGTGCAATGGATCCACAAATCCATGGGATGCAAGAGCAGAGAACTCAGATGTCGACTAATTTTTGAGGATAGATAACCAAATTTCAGGGGAGGCCCCTTGTTCAATGGCCACAAGTGCTTGAGTGATAACGACCTTGTCACGTTTCTGTTGAGATCTGAGTTTGCAAACCAACCATAGCATGAACACCAATCCACAGCATAGGGCTGCACCAAACAGAGCCACTCCCGATAAGTAGTGGGCACCTCATCTGGTTCTCCTCAGCTGCTACCACCAAAGGCCGTAGTCAAGCCGCTCCTATAATAAAATTTAGAATTCCCAATTGTTAGCAACTACTCCAGAAAGTTCACCCACTGTGCTTGCCTAACAATAGAATGGGGGGGGAGGGTAACTCCAGACACTGCAGACACAATGGCTGCAGCGGTAAATGGCTGCTACAATAGCAGCGAAAATAACAAGGTCTTTCCCAGGACAGTTCAGGATCAGCCATTCTTTTCTGGAACAACCAGCAGGCAATGGAACCATGTTTGAGATCTGCATAACCAGGGCAGAGTTCCCCAGTCCACAGTAGCTTCATGCAGATGGCATTCCTGTGAAGCTACAGACTGCAAGATGACAACACCAGTTAAGGCAGCAAGAGTCGCCAGGGGAATGAGGGGGGCAGTAATGGCTGGAGTCCAGTCCTCTCCAGCAAGCAGCAGTGCACAGAGGGTCTGAGCGTAGGCCACAGTGGGGCGGGACACACGCAGCGGTAACACTGACTGCAGCAACGCCAAAATCTCTGTGATGACAAAAGATGAGGGGGAATCTTCCATCTTCCTCTCAGGGCAGAGGAATGACTCTAGGGACCGGAACCACGAGAGCTGAATCTTCATGCAACCAGGATCAGCAAGTCTCAGCAACCACCTCTGGCAGCTGGCATACTCTTGTAGCATCCTGTAGAAAAAACACAAACATTCCCTCTTCCCCATATAAAATACCTGGACAGGATCATGCCAATATGTGGATCTTTCTATTTCACCTAGGCAGAAGTATGCCTAGTTGTAGGGAGCCATAAACACTCAGAGTGTTCCTTGGCATACAAATTTTAAAATTGAAAATAAAAGGAGTATTATTAAATAATTGTATAGCATACAGGGATAACTCCCCCTTTTTATTTATTAAGATATAAACTGTCTAGTATCATTGTCCTCCCTCGTTAAGGGGTCCAGGCAATTCAGTTTGAGTTCTTAAATGTCCTATAAAGGAACAGTACTTAGTGTTCTTAACCACTAAGCCATCTCTCTAGCACCTCACAAACTTTATTTACCTAAACATAAGCATTAATTAGAAATGCCGAATCCTGTAAATATTGTCTAGATTCAGTCGTACTAGAAATCCCTGAGCTGGCAGGGTGAGGCTGGGAATTGAAAGTAAGCAAATGGAGTCTTCTTCTTTTCATATCAACCCATTACCATTTTCAAAGAGCTAGGTCTATGGTTTTGTTTAGTTGTCTGAGCCAGAGCACTGAAAGGACAGTGAGTTGTCAGACAATTCACACTGAAATCATCACTCACTGATTTCATGTAGAAAACTTGTCTCTAATAAGCACATTTCCTATGGGTTGCATGCACAAATATACAGGAAGTACAAAAGCATGCAAAGAGTAAAATTATCAATTTTGCCTGAAAAATTTGTATATGTAATAGGCCAAATATCAGTATTTTGTAATAACCAATTAACTGTTGTTTGGAATAAGATATGTTTTACCAGGTTTCTTTTTAAAATACTTCCATGACTCTAGCCTACAATTCTGTATTAACACAACTGAAGCTTTATTTCTAATGAGGATAACAATCAAAGACCTAAGTCCTCTGGTAAGGTGAGGTACTTAGCCAATTAACATATCCTTAGAAGTTTAAAATTAGTTTCAAATATTCTTTTCTGGAGTAGTGTAACAGCTACTCCCCAAATATTAAAGCTCATTTTGAGAGCAAAGATTTGTAGTAAAAATTTCCATATACACTGAAAGACTTAAGTTCTAACTTCTTACATTGAAGAAGCAACAAAATCACATAATACAAGGCTGTTAGCCATTCTTTTGTAAAATTTTTAATGATATCACTTTATGGGCTCTCTAAAATTATAAGCAAGCTCACGAAATGAAAACTCAAAATCAATCCTCTAAATCTATCTTGAAATGGCAGTTGGAGTAAACAAACTGGCTGTAGTGCTCTCACAAGTTCTAAAACCTCATCAATCCTTTGTAAATCCTGTAACAATCTCTACCTGTTTGATTTTTTCTCAATTATAAATAAGTTTGAGTTAGTCAATGTAACACTGGCAATCCTTAATCACAATCTTTAAGTTCTCCTTGTACCACCAGAGCACAACCACAAGGTCACCTGAGTTCTGAGTAGTGACTAGGCAGCTGTCCTTGGGGCAGTGGAATTAACACCAAAATACAGATAACTCCAGGGCAAACCACAACTTTGGAAAGCAAAACTCAACCTCCAACAAATGATCTAGTCTCCAAAATCCAGTCTCCAAAACACCGAGTCTATCCTTCATGCTACAAAGTTTGACTGCCAATTCCTACATATGAACGCATGATGGTGCAGTCTCCAATACCCCAACAAAGAGACATTGCCTTAAAATCTTTTACAAGCCTGGTTTCTACGATAAGATTTCCATAAAAATATCATCCCAATTTAGACCTGTTTCCCTATATTGGCTCATGCCACATGTTGTCTAGAATGACTCCATCCAAATTTACCGGTTTTATGTCAACTTTCTGTTACCAATGTCACATTTTTTTTAACCATATCCAATAACTTAAAAGCCAATGGTCCATAACCAAGGCATGTAGAGAATATTTATACATTTAAAACCAATCAGAAAACAAAATTGAAGTGGCTACACATACCTTAGCTACAGGCGCAAGGCTCCAAGGGCCGATTTAAACTGCTTTTTTAAGAGAAGCACCTTGTCACCTGCTAAATCTCCTTGAGACCAGGAATCCAAGTAGGCACACTCTATACAATTCTCAAGACAAAAGTTTATCTTTTTGTTTGATTCTCCTGAATAAATTTTCAGGCGGTCTACCTCTATCAAATCTGATCAGTATGACTCTGTGAGGTTTCCAGAGCCTAATCACATACCTAGCAATAACCTCAACTTGAGCTACACTGACCCCATTTTTTATCTCTGCCTTCCCTCTGTTCCTTTTATCTCCTTTTCTTTTCTTTTTTTCTTTTGAGACCTTTTCTCCCTCCGACATACTTTCTTGTTGCTCTGTAAGGACCCTCTGACCTGTCCTAACGGCTTCCTCACATCGTTTATCCTCCAAGCAGGCAGGGACCATTTGCCAAAGAGGTTTTGGTCCGGGCTTAAGCTTGCGGTCTGTGGCTTCTCTATCCCACACAAAGAAAAAAGGAAATTACAAGCCCTACCCACAAAGGATCAATTGGAAACAACATTGCCGTAGTTCCCAAACCTTTCCGCCTCTGTACCAAGGCTTTCAACTTCACAAACCTCTCGGCCTCTATACCAAGGCTTTCAACTTCACTAACCTCTCGGCCTCTATACCAAGGCTTTCAACTTCACTAACCTCTCGGCCTCTATACCAAGGCTTTCAACTTCACTAACCTCTCAGCCTCTATACCAAGGCTTTCAACTTCTCTGCTTACCTTCAGAGAACTTTATTCTTCGTCTCTGCTTACCTCCAGAGAACCTTATCTTCCCTTATCTGGGAATTTTCCGACATCGCCATCCTGAAGCTGAAGACTTCTGGATCCACGAGAATATTCTCGGGTCCCCGTACGGGCCACCAGTTGTTGCGCCCACCTCGTCCAGTAAGGAAGACGCAACACCGTCGGATCCTTGTCAACAGCCTTTATTGCAGGACACCTTCATTGCTGATACGGGGAACCCAAGCAGCAAGAGCACTCGCCTTATATAGACAGCAGGCTGAGGCTATGCTAATTGTCCTTCAGGGATTGGTGGAGCATGAATCAACTCATTAGCATGGTACTGCTCCCTCATTAGCATATTACCGGCCAACTGATGCCAGGTGCAAAGCCTGCCCATGCGCAGTACCGTTGTTTACCACAGGAGGGAACCCTACAAGGAACCTTCAGCCTGATTTCCAGAGTGGTTGCACCAATTTGCAAGCCCATCAACAATGGAGGAGTGTTCCCCTTTCTTCACATCCTCACCAGCATCTATTGTCACTTGAGTTTTAGATCTTAGACATTCTGACTGGTTTGAGGTGGAATCTCAGAGTTGCTTTGATTTGCATTTCCCTGAAGACTAAGGATGCTAAATATTTCTTTTTTTTTCCTATATCAGTTTTATTTAAAACACAAATAAGTATTTCTCTTTCGTTAATGGCAAATGGTTCAAATAATGTTGAACACAAATCATTGACTAATACAGGGCATTAAATATGAACAGACTTTTTTTTTTAAAGCAAAAGAATAGAGGTTATATACAAAAGAGACCTACAATCTATAGGCCAATTCAAAAAAGGAAATGTGTTTATAAATGTGTGGTGAAACCAGATCCTTCCACCTCTGCTTTGGAGAAGGGCTATCATACAACATTCAGTCAGCTGAAGATGGATTGGTACAAGTGTCTATACAGAAACTTCAAGTCATTTTTGCATGTGCAGAATCATCCAGATCTTCCCGACTGAACTGGCAGTCCTGTGGCTTTCTTCCTTTTCCATATTCCCAACAAGGCTACATGAACTTCAACTCTTGATGAGCCGCTTACAACAGCAGTTCCTTAGGAGCCAACATGACAGGTGATCCAGGACTTCCCTACGAGAAACAAACTGGCCACCTACACAAAGTATCACAATGAATGAGTCTTTCCTTTCCTTCTTCCAGTTCTGTACAGTGTCTCATTTCAAGACTATTATCCTCAACAGACTTGTCCTTCACAAGTCTAAACCTTGAGGTGATTATGAAGACCAACATTAAGAAAAGAAAACTCAATCCGGAAATGAAGAAACTGGAGGTATCCAATACACCCCAGAGCATCTTGCCGTCCCTACGCCAGTACAGCCCCGTGTACTGGTACAGTCTGTTGATCAACACTGGCAGCTTGAGGTTTTCCCCTCCTCCCATGGTTAAAGCACATCAAATAAATACTAGGCAAGAGGAGTTTCCTGGGAGAGTTAGAAATTAAAAAAAAATTACCAATTTTCTGTCTCTGATAATTCAATGCCAGTAAGATTCAAAAGGTATTGAAGGAACAATTTTCATACTAAAAAAAGAATTTCTAGTCATGTCACCATCTCTTATAAAGAATCCAGGGAACCCCAGAAATAGAAACGTAGTTTCAGGGGCCCCTGAGGCACTTTAAAGCCTTTAAAAAATTACAGTAGTAATAAATTAGCTATTGCTCTTCAGAGGCCATAGAGCAGCTGACACAACAGAACCGGTCCAGAGTTATGTCCGCATCTCAGGTGCTCAAGCTGCCCGGCCCTCTTTAAAGCTTAGACGAATCTCCAAATACCTTTAAAAAGACATATGATTTTACACAGACTGAGTGGGTCTTTTGTTTAGTGGTAGCATGACATTTGGTCCACAATGGTTAGCAGCCATCTTCATTTTAAACTCTGATAAAATTAAGACAATACATAAATAAATACAGCAGGGGAAGCTAGCCCACACTGACAAACACCTCAAGGACCACTGAGTTCTCGTGCACCGTTTCATTTGGAGCTCAGTCCCATGTGGAGAGAAGGGCATTACAGAACTTTCTTCTCAAGGATGCTGAACAATGGCATTGAATGGACAAAACGGTTATCAAGGGATGTAAAAGATCCGACCCCACACAGGTACTTCAGAGGAATACTTTTGATTTGGGTAAAATTTGAGACTTAAGGAAATTATCACCTCAGGTAAATAGATAAAAGTAAGTCCAGTTTTGGATGAAGGTTTTTTTTTTTTTTAAGTGTCCTCACTGTCCCCTTTCAGCTGTCAATCACCTCTGAGAGCTCAAGCAGAAGGTCGTCTTCATCTTTCCCAGGATCCAAGTCAATCTCAGCTTCTAATTTGCCCTCTGAAATTTCCCATATTAGTTTCTCAAAATCATCTTCCACGGAGAGTGGAGGCTTTCCTGTGGAGGCCGAGCTCAGCCGGCGCGGTTTCGTTGCCATCTGGGATGAGGAAGGGCCAGAGCCTTCGGGGAGCAAGGGTTCTGAAGAAGCTTGGGCTGAAGACAGCGCAGAACTGTCCTTCGGTTTTTCTGTCTCAGACATGGTGACGGATTTATCCTCAGAGAGGAGTGGGACAACAGCCACGGCTGCTTTCTTGGCAGGGCTTTCCTGCAGGACACTGCTGGAGCTGAGTGGCTTCACAGCTGCGATGACAGCAGAGTGCACCTCCACAGCCTTGCGCTTGGGAACCAATTTGGGGGCTGAGACAACCTTGACCACAGATGGCTTCACATTTACTTTGGGCTTGGCTTTACCCCTTTTCTCCAGAGTCTGTGCCGCACACTTCACGTGCAGTATTGAGTCTCCAATCCCGGAGGTCTCCACCTCCCCTTTCTGGGACGACTCTGTGGGGAGCCGTTTTGCCAGGTGCCAAGTGACACCCGATACAGCAGTGAGCACCGGCTTCCCCACCACTCGGATATAGTAAGAAGCCTCATCTGTCCGCACAGATGCCAAGGCTGGCTTCTCCTTTTGTGAGGCTCCTCTCTCCTGCTGTCTCTGTGTGCGATTCTCTTTGACAATGTCACATCTGTTGACTGGAAGTTTTGTGGGACCACTTATGGTCTCATCTGAAGTCTCACTAACTCCCATCTTAGTCACACTGCTCTGAGAGGGAGCGCCACCACTGTCCTCAAGTTCAAGTTTTTTCTCTTCTCTTGCACCTGATCTCTTGGTGATGCGCAGCAGCCTCTTGGCCACTGGGGCAGCCTCCTCTTGAGGCCGGGAGCTGCCACTCCTCTCAGCGCTTTGCTGCACCCTCAGGGCCTTTTCCAGCTTAATTTCCTCTAGGGTCTTAATATGCACCTCCTGCATAGGCCTGGCTCTGCCTGCAGGCTCCTCCTCAAGCTGTCCTTTGCTAACAGCAACAGTCGGCAGGCTCACAGTCTTTTTCACTTCAGAATCTTCTGTTAGCATGAGGCAACTTGTATCCTTTTTGGATTTCTGTCTTTCCGTTTCCTGCTGCCGATGTTTCTTTTCAGCCAGGACCTCAGAGAAGGTTTTGATCCGCACTGAAGAACTTTTTGTTTCTGATGGAGAATCCTCAGCTCCTGAAGGTTCTTCTGTCTTTAGTTTAGTTTGCAATTCTCCACGTTTCTGACTGGCTCTTTCAAGAATTTCTTCCAGTGTCTTAACATGGATCTCACCAGTTTTATTAACTCTCTCTTTCTTTGGTGCTTTATCAATGTTAGTTTCTGGTGCTTCCACTTTTTCCCCCAGTCTCTGTGCAAGACTTCGCTTTAATGGGGGATCACTGTCACCATCTCCTGGAAGTTTTCGTTTCCCCAGTCTCTCAGTAAGACTCAGTCTAACCAAGGGCTCTTCTTGTTTGCTTGACAGAGTTACGGTTCTCACCACAGTCCGGACATTCTCCTTCTCAGGGCCTGGATTGGGCTAAGGCTGATGTAAAACACTGGAAATTCCCGAGGAGCCTTCACCTTGCTTCTTGGATTTTTCCTTCAATTTCTTTGATTTAATTTCCTCAAGCGTTTTTATTCCAAAATTCAAAGAGTCACCTGGCTTTAAACTGGCTCCAGGTTTGCGGGTAGAGGCCACTCATAGTCCATTATGGGCGTCAGGTGTTGGCTGCAGGGCAGGTGTTTTGCTCTCATCACCCTCCTCAGAAAACTGATCGTTGTCATCTTCATCATCATCGGCTGCATTGATCGCGACAGGTGGGTGTGTGGGGCTGGGAATGTTTTCCGAACTCTCCACTTTCATCACGCTCCGCAGCTGAGGGGAGGGGTTGGACTGAACAGACAATTTGTTCTGTTGAACCGTGAGCTGGCCCGTCTTTACTTCCTCTTCTTGTGACTCAGGCACAGTGGGTAACACAGTTTTGCTTGGAGGTAGGAAGAGTCCATCGACATAACGACTTCTGTTGTGATGGAAAGCGCAATTTAATTTTTGACATCCCATTGGCTGGTTTTCCCAATAACAAGGAATTTCACTTCGTTTTTTGTCAATTTCCATGTGGCGAAATCTGCACACCTGTCGAAAACAACGACCTTCCTGCCATAGTGTGCAAACAGTTTCATTTCCTAGTGCAGCTTCACAGTGACGGAATGGGCAGCTATCACTCTTGGTGCATGTAGAATAGAAATAAAAATAGCAGTCTTCTCCCTGATTAGGCATACTGGGTAAATTCTCAGGCCAAAAGTGGCTTCCTGGAACAAGCCACTGCTTCCTCGAGGTGAAAACCAGCTCCACGTACTCTTGAAGTGGACTTATTCTTCCAAAGACAACTCAACCACAGAAATCGTCTTTAAAACATAAATCATGTTCAGTGTTTCAGTCCATTATCATCCAGGCAGGCACACGGTGCAGGAGGAGCTGAGAGTGCAATATCCTCACCTGAACGCTGCTAGCAGAAGACTGCTAAATATTTCTTTAGGTACTTCTCAACCATTCGATATTCCTCAGCTAAGAATTCTTTGATTATCTCTGTACCACGTATTTAAATAGGGTTATTTGATTCTTTGGAGTCTAACATCTTGAGTTCTTTGTATATTTTGGATATTAGCCCTCTACTGGATGTAGGATTGGTAAAGATATTTTCCCAATCTGTAGGTTGCCATTTTGTCCTAATGACAGTGTCCTTTGCCTTACAGAAACTTTGCAGTTTTATGAGGTACCATTTGTCGATTCTTGATCTTAGAGCATAAGTCATTTCCCAAGCACCCATGTGTTCGAAACTCTTCCCCACTTTTTCTTCTATTAGTTTGAGTTTTTCCAGTTTGATGTGGAGGTCCTTGATGCACTTGGACTTAAGCTTTGTACAGGGTGATAAGCATGGTTCAATTTGCATTCTTCTACATGCTGACGTCCAGTTGAACCAGCACCATTTGTTGAAAATGCTATCTTTCTTCCACTGGAGGGTTTTAGCTCCTTTGTCAAAGATCAAGTGACCATAGGTGTGTGTGTTCATTTCTGGGTCCTCAATTTTCTTTCCCTGATTTACCTGCCTGTCTCTGTATCAATACCATACAGTTTTTATGTAATACTGCTCTGTAATACTACTTGAGGTTAGGGATGGTGATTTCCACAAAGTTCTTTCATTGTTGAGGTTAGTTTTTGCTATCCTGGGATTTATGTTCCAAATGAATTTGTAAAATTGCTCTTTCTAACTCTATGAAGAATTGAGTTGGAATTTTGGTGGGGTTTGCATTAAATCTGTAGATTGCTTTTGGCAAAATGGCCATTTTTAACTATATTAATCCTGCCACTGCATGAGCATCAGAGGTCTTTCCATCTTCTGAGATCTTTTTCAATTTCTTTCTTCAGAGACTTGAAGTTCTTGTCATACAGGTCTTTCACTTGCTTGGTTAGAGTCACACCGAGGTATTTTATATTATTTGGGACTATTTTGAAGGGTGTCATTTCCATAATTTCTTTCTCAGCCTGTTTATCCTTTGAATAGAGGAAGGCTACTGAGTTGTTTGAGTTAATTTTATACCCAGGCACTTTGCTGAAGTTGTTTATCAGGTTAAGTAGTTCTCTGGTGGAACTTTTGGGGTCACTTAATTATACTATATCATCTGCAAATAGTGATATTTTGACTTATTCCTTTCCAATTTGTATCCCTTTGACCTCCTTTTGTTGTCTAATTGCTCTGCCTATGACTTGGAGTACTATATTGAATATGTAGAGAGAGACTGGGTATCCTTGTCTAGTCCCTGATTTTAGTGGGATTTCTTCAAGTTTCTCACCATTTTGTTTGATGTTGGCTACTGGTTTGCAGTACATTGCTTTTACTATGTTTAGGTACGGGCCTTGAATTCCTGGTATTTCCAAGACTTTTAACATCAAGGGGTGTTGAATTTTTTAAATGCTTTCTTAGCATCTAATGAGATGATCATGTGACTTTTTTCTTTGTTTGTTTATATAGAGGATTACATTCGTGGATTTCAATTATTGAACTATCCCTGCATCCCTGGGAGGAATCCCAATTGATCATGTTGGATGATTGTTTTGATGTATTCTTGGATTTGGTTTGCAAGAATTTTATTGAATATATTTTTTGTGCTGATACTCATAAGGAAATCGGTCGGAAGTTCTCTTTCTTTGCTGGGTCTTTGTGTGGTTTAGATATAAGCGTAATTGTGGCTTAATAGAAGGAATTTGGTTGTGCTCTGTCTGTTTCTATTATGTGGAATAGTTTGGAGTGTATTGGTATGAGGTCTTCTATGAAGGTCTGATAGAATTCTGCACTAAACCCATCTGTTCCTGGGCTCTTTTTGGTTGGGAGACTTTTAATAAGTCTATTTCTTTAGGAGTTATGGGATTGTTTATCTGATCCTGATTTGACTTTGGTACCTGGTACCAAAAAATTGACTAGAAAATTGTCCATTTCCTCCAGATTTTCAAGTTTTGTTGAATATAGGCATTTGAAGTAGGATATGATGATTTTTTGAGTTTCCTCTGATTCTGTTGTTATGTCTCCCTTTTCATTTCTGATTTTGTTAATTTGGATACACTCTCTGTGACCTCTGGTTAGTCTGGCTAAGGATTTATCTATCTTGTTGATATTCTCAAAGAACCAGCTCCTGGTTTTGTTGATTCTTTGTATAGTCCTTTTTGTTTCTACTTGGTTGATTTTAGCCCTGAGTTTGATTATTTCCTGCCTTCTACTCCTCCTGGGTGCATTTGGTTCTTTTTGTTCTAGAGCTTCTAGGTGTGCTGTCAAGTTGCTAATGTATGCTCTCTCCTGTTTCTTTCTGGAGGCACTCAGAGCCAAGGGTTTTCCTATTAGCACTGCTTTCATTTTGCCACATAAGTTTGGGTATGTTGTGCCTTCATTTACATTAAATTCTAAAACGTCTTAAATTTCTTTCTTTATTTCTTCCTTGACCACGTTATCATTGAGTAGAGCATCATTCACCTTCCATGTATATGTGGAATTTCTGTAATTTTTCTTGTTATTGAAGATCACACCTAGTACATGGTGATCTGATAGGATGCATGGGAGTATTTCAATCTTCTTGTATCTGTTGAGGCCTGTTTTGTGACTGATTATGTGGTGAATTTTGAAGAAGGTACCATGAGGTGCTGAGAAGAAGATATATTCTTTTGTTTTAGGATGAAATGTTGTATAAATGTCTGTTAAATCCATTTGTTTCATAGCTTCTGTTAATTTCTCTATGTTTCTGTTTAGTTTCTGTTTCCATGAACTGTCCATTGCTGAGAGTGAGGTGTTAAGATCTTCTGCTAATGTTGTGTGAGCTGCAATGTATGCTTTGAACTTCAGTCAAGTTTCTTCTATGAATGTAGGTGCCCTCACATTTGAACCATAGATATTTAGGATTGAGTGTTCATCTTGGTCAGTTTTTCCTTTGATGAATATGTGGTGTCCTTCCTTATGTTTTTTGATAAGTTTTGGTTGAAAGTCGATTTTATCCGAAATTCGAATGGCTACTCCACCTTGTTTCTTTGGACCATTTGCTTGGAAATTTGTTTTCCGCCTTTTTCTCTGAGGTTCTGTCTGTCTTTTTCTCTGCAGTGTGTTTCCTGTATGCAGAAAAATGCTGTGTCCTCTTTATGTATCCAGTCTTTATTTCTATGTCTTTTTTATGGGGAATCAAGTCCATTAATGTTAATAGACATTAAGGAATAGTGTTGTTTCCTGTTATTTTTGTTGTTAGAGGTGAAATTAGGTTTGCGTGTCTCTCTTCTTTTGGTTTTGTTGCAAGGTGATTATATTCTTGTTTTCTGTATGGTGTAGTTTTCCTCCTTGTGTTGGAGTTTTCCATTTATTATCCTTTGTATGGCTGGATTTGTAGAAAGATATCATGTAAATTTGGTTTTGTCATGGAATGTCTTGGTTTCTCCATCTATGTTAATTGAGAGTTTTGCTGGATATAACAGCCTGGGCTGACATTTGTGTTCTCTTAGGGTCTGCATGACATCTGTCCAGGATCTTCTGGCTTTCATAGTCTCTGGTGAGAAGTCTGGTGTGATTCTGATAGGTCTGCCTTTACATGTTACTTGACCTTTTTCCCTTACTGCTTTTAATATTCTTTCTTTATTTTGTGCATTTGTGGTTTTGACTATTATGTGACTGGAGGAGTTTCTTTTCTGGTCTAATCTATTTGGAGTTCTGTATGCTTCTTGTATGCTTATGGGCATCTCTTTCGTTAGGTTAGGGAAGTTTTCTTCTATGATTTTGTTGAAGATATTTACTGGTCCTTTGAGCTGGGAGTCTTCACTCTCTTCTATACCTATAATCCTTAGGTTTGATCTTCTCATTGAGTCCTGGATTTCCTGTATGTTTTGGACCAATAGTTTTTTCTGTTTTACATTATCTTTGACAGTTGTGTCGATGATTTCTTTGGAATCTTCTGCTCCTGAGATTCTCTCTTCCATCTCTTGTATTCTGTTGTTGATGCTTGTATCTACGGCTCCTTGTCTCTTCCTTTGGTTTTCTATATCCAGGGTTGTTTCCCTGTGTTCTTTCTTCATTGCTTCTATTTCCATTTTTAATTCCTTCAACTGTTTGATTGTTTTTTCCTGGAATTCTTTCAGGGATTTTTGTGATTCCTCTCTGTAGACTTCTACTTGTTTACTTATGTTATCCTGCATTTCTCTAAGGGAGTTCTTCATGTCTTTCTTGAAGTCCTCCAGCATCATGATCAAATATGATTTTAAATCTAGATCTTGCTTTTCTGGTGTGTTTGGATATTCCATGTTTGCTTTGGTGGGAGAATTGGGCTCCGATGGTGTCATATAGTCTTGGTTTCTGTTGCTTGGGTCCCTGCACTTGCCTCTCGCCATCAGATTATCTCTGGTGTTACTTTGTTCTGCTATTTCTGACAGTGGCTAGACTGTCCTATAGGCCTGTGTGTCAGGAGTGCTGTAGACCTGTTTTCCTGTTTTCTTTCAGACAGTTTTGGGAACAGAGTGTTCTGCTTTCAGGCATGTAGTTTTTCCTGTCTACAGGTCTTCAGCTATTCCTGTGGGCCTGTGTCCTGAGTTCACCAGGCAGGTCACTTGGTGCAGAAAAGTTGGTCTTACCTGTGGTCCTGCGGCTCAAGTTGGTTCGTGGGGTGTTGTTTTTGAGCTCTCCGTGAGGGCAGCATCCAGGAGGACCTGTGCTGCCTTTTCCAGGAGCCCCCATGCACCCCTGGGAAAGGATTTTTAAGGAGAATTTCTTGATGGAGAATTACAAGACCCCCAGTCAAATTTGGGGGAGTCACCACAAGGTCTGTGGATTTGATTGTACTAAACACAGGATAGAAGAAAGCCACCTTCAGAGGTTTGGGGCTCTGCTTTCTGCCCAAATATAGGAGCTCTTCCACCTGCTCTCCATTTTGTGAACACTCAGACTTCTGACAAGTTAAGAACCCTTCTCTGATGATGTTTGTGGCAGGAATTAGTGTAAGACCAGCACAAGAGTAAATAGTAGCTTTGCAGAAAATGTCATGAACCTTCATTTATGACTGACCACAGTTCAGAAAGTACACTGGTGATGACTACTCCTATTCCCATCTGGACTAACTCTGGAATTAAGTCAAGTCAAAAGCTAGAAGGCATACATAACTTTTTCCCTCTAAGTTGAAGTACATAGAGCCATTTCAAATAGAGTCTCTTTGGGTAGGAAAACACACCTTTAATCTGAGTCCTGAGTCAGAAAATTACACACCTTTAATCCAGATTTTGAGACTAGAAGACTGGGCCACACCTTCTGCTGGAGGCCTATATAAGCACATGGGAGAAGGAAGCTTTGTGTCTTTGCCTGCTTGCTTTCATCTTACTAGCAAGCCCATTTTTCATAGGCGTTAGAGCCCACTTCTTCAGAATTCCAGCATATACTGAAGAACGTGAACACTGCAGACTTCTAACCTTGTGGACTAAGTAAGTACTGGCTTTAGCCATTGTTGGTAGCTGGACCTCACCCTTAAGTTTTTCTCATATATCAGCTTTCTCTTTACAGAGAGACTTTCATTCTGTTCATTCTCTATAGTTCCCAGTTCATAAAACATATTTGAAATCAGAATGTAGAAATTTTTGAAACTCATTGATAGTTTGATATTATAACTCTTTTATTTTATAAAAAGAGAGCCAGGATATGTTTGTTAGAACTAGGTATGGTGTGGGTGGGAGGGGTGCACTGTCAGGCTCATTTTGAGGCATCCCTTTCCCTGGGGCTACCAGCTGTTGTATAGAATATAGTTTACTATATAGTTTATTTATAGTTTAGATCATATAATATAGATATATGATAGATCAGTAAATAGATGGATATAGAAATACCACACACACACAGTTTATTATAGCTTTAGTATAGAATAAACTTTATTTAGAGCTTTGGAGGGGAGTTTTGTAGGGAAGAGAAGGGAGTTGAGGCAGAAAAAGACAGACATACATATATAGAGAGAGATTGTGTGAGTCCGAGAAGGAGGAAGAGAAGGGGAGAGAAAAAAAGAATCAGAGTTGCCACCCAGGAACACATGGAGAAAAGGGGGGATGGGGAAGTAGAAAGAGAGACAGAGAAAGGCTTATAGGATCAGGGAGAGTAAGAGTAAGAGAGAATGAGAGTAAGGAGGGGACAAACAGCTTTTTTTATAGTGAGTCATGCCTATCTGGATGTTGCCAGGTAACTGTTGGGTGGAGCCTAGGAGGAATGCTAAAATTCCTTCATCATGGATTAATTTAAAATTAAAGGAAGAATTTGATAGAGACTATGATGGAACAGGAATAGGGTCATCATGATCTTTCACTACTTCTTCCTGACTTTGGGATGATGTCTCTCTGGGAAAGCAAAGAAAATATGGATGTTGATGTTGATCCAGTCTTAGTAGGGTTGGCTGTTTCCTTGCTATCAAGGAACCGTGGAACCATCTGTAGGTAGAAGGAACAGGTCCAGTAGAAGCATCTGTGTTTGTGAGAGTAGGTTGGAGTATGTGGGTTGCTTCTCTGGAACTGTCATGGATGTTGATTTTGAGTGAATTCCTGGACATGACAAGATGTTGAAACATTGTGTGTGTGTGTGTGTGTGTGTGTGTGTGTGTGTGTGTGTGTGTGTAATAGTAATAGTAGTACTAGTCAATTATATATAGTAGAGAATAAAGTTAAGTGTTTTGGGGAGAAAAGAATTTTTCTTAGGTGTATTGAAACCCTTAGGTCTTAGTGGTTCGTGTGAGGGGAGTTCTAATCCCAGGGAACAGGAAAGGAATCCCACCCTCTGGAATAGGTCACAAGTGGGAACTTAGGTTATTGATTGACAGGTTACTTATCTAGATGCAGTCTGTTTGGTCCATGGGAAGGAGGTCTGATTGTTTTTCTTGGAGCTTATAAGTGTATAAAAGAGATGCATTTGTTAACAGAG
This sequence comes from Rattus rattus, assembly GCF_011064425.1. Taxonomy (NCBI): domain Eukaryota; kingdom Metazoa; phylum Chordata; class Mammalia; order Rodentia; family Muridae; genus Rattus; species Rattus rattus. Next base: position 120,681,065 of record NC_046156.1, on the reverse strand, counting down.
TGAGCAGTCTTTAAGATGAGCTTAGGAAACCTTTCCTGTAAGAGAAGGAGAAAGAAGGGCTTTTACCTCTGTCTAGAAGATGGAATATATATATATATATATATATATATATATAAATTTATTATAATGAGAAACATTTTGAAGTATGTATTGAAAAGACAATTAAAGGAACCTGGAAAATTTGACAACTTTGTGAATATGATAATTGATCATATAGTTTAGCATGAGAAAAACTTTAAGTCTAATGTTAAAAGATAACCAAAGGAAACTTGCATTTGTAACTATGGCAGCTGATAGTATAGATTTAGCATGAGAAAAACTTTAAGTCTATAGTTTAAAGACAGTCAAAGGAAACTTAAATTTGAATTTGTGATATAAAAGTTGAATTGTATAGTGGGATGTTTTATTAGGATTAGGCTAATTTATAAGATTTTTCTTGGTTCATGATTGGACAGTGGCATAACAAGCAGAGGGAATATGAAGCATTTAGTCACTGGAAACTGAGTTTAGGAAACGAAGTAACAGAAGGTTATATCTGTGAAAGGTTATATCTGAACTGGTGTATCTTTTATCCTGAAGCCTGTGAGTTAGGCAAACTTGTCTGTTTTTGAGAAGAGATCCGGTAGTCTTCAAGTTAACGAACTGACTACTGAGATAATAAGGTAGTGGAGGTCTGTTTTCTAACTCTAGTTAGTTTAGCTACAAATATAGTCAGAAATTAGGGAAAATAAATTATAATCTAGATGTCATTATTTAAAATGACAGAGGTTGGCCCATAGTCTACTACCTAGACAGTTTTCCCAGGTCCCTGTGGTCTCCATCACAACTCAGGCAGAGTCAGTGTGGTCATTAGGTCCAGAAAAGGAGAACCTTTTTTCCTGTGGAGTAGTTGCTTTGGAAAAATGACTCATCTTGTCCTAGGCAATATGAGACATTTAACTCTCTGGGTATCCTCAGTTGGACAGCAGTGTAGGCTGAGCTCTGGCAGCGGCAAGGAAATGGAGCACTGTTTCTCAGTGGTTATCATACCACAATATGCGTAGTCTTGTTACTGTGCCTATTTCTTCTCAGAGACCTTGGTGGGTAAGGGTGGGGGAATTGTAACTGTTATGTTTTGGGATTTTCTGTCCTAATAACTTTAAACATGTGAGGTTACATTTATCAGATTTCTGAAAAGATTGAGAGCTAATATCTATTAAGCATATCTGAGTTATACAATCATTAAGGCAGTTATCTTTAACTTTTCACTGTTGTAAATCTTTAAATCAATATTAAATAATCATTTACCAAGTCAGGATAGAAATTAGAGACTCTAAGACTGTTCTAAGGTGAGGAGGCAGTGTTTTAGTAATGGCCTAAAGCAAATATGGTAGATGGTCATGGGACTGTCATTAACAAAGATGGCACTGAAGCTACAACCAGTCATGTCACCTGCCTTAGCTAAGATGGTGCTGAAGCAATAGCATAGGTAAACCTTATCTGCCCACAATAACGATGGCAGTCACTCAGGAGACTGTCCCCAACCAAGATGGTGATGAAGCCACAGCTCTGTCTGAAGGAAAGTCAGATGTTTGTTAGATTTTGTAATCGCAGAAGTGGACGTGTATCAGCAGAAAAAAAACATAAAAAGGGAAAAACGTAAAGGGATAAATGGGCACGTTTTGTTTGAGGGACAAATGGTTTTTCCTTTCCCCACAGTCATTCATCCTCTGTTGCTAAATGCAGAGCAGCAGGTCAGACCTGTGCATGGAGAAGCTCAGCCCTCATATCTAGTTTAGAGCTGCTGCAGACATTCTAGTATTTTTATTGTAAAAATAACTATTAATCATCTGTATTTATTGTCATCGCTGAGGATTTCTGCCTCTACTTGTCAACCTAGGCCTAGATATGGAAGCTTCTATTCTCTTAAAATCTATTCTAGGCCTTGAAAAAATTTACCCTCTGATACTTATAGGTGAATAATTCACTCCTAACTAATTGTTTCTGAGGTCTGGATGGGTGGTTTAAAACCCCTCTCCATTGTAACTGATTCAATCTGTGTTCTTTCAGTTTTTCCTGAGCTGCTCTGCCTTGCCTCATACTAACTTTCACCAACTGTTGTACTCTTCTGTCTCCTTTCTTGTCCTCTGAATCATTCTGTCTTTCCCTGTGTCTCCATTTCTCTCTCTTCAACCCATCTCTGAAAAACTCTCCTGGAAAAACTGGGTCCTCTCTTACTTTTCTCTCTCCACTGGTTCCTTTTTCTTCTTTCTTTCTTTCTTTCTTTCTTTCTTTCTTTCTTTCTTTCTTTCTTTCTTTCTTTCTTTCTTTCTATCCCAAATGTTGCCCCATTCCAGTTTATTGCAGAGTTCATTACCCCCCACCATAATAAAAAACAAAAAACAACAACAAAAAACCCAAAAGCAAAAACAAATGAACAAAAAACAAAACAAAACAAAAAACCCAGACAGGAGCCTACCTGATGTAACTCACAGCAGGGTCTTTATTTTCTTTTCTAGCTCAGGCACCACCCCCACCCCCACCACAATGCACCACAGTCATGAAACATCATTTTGGTGGTGAAGGAGTACCAAAAGTCTTCTGTTCAGAATGCGTGTGGACTTAAGTAACCTAAAAATAGTGGAGAATATGCACTTTAATATTGTTTTGGCATAACTTGAAGTAGATAGATGTAGTTCAAATACAGACTCTTTGGGTAGAAAAACACACCTTTAATCTGAGTCTTGATGCAGAAAACACACACCTTTAATCTAGATCTTAAGACTAGAAGACACACCATTAACTGGGCCCCACCTCGGTTGCAGCCTGTGTAAGTTTATAGGAGAAGGAAGCTTGGAGTTGCTGCTTGCTCGCTCTCATCTTACTAGCAAGCTCATTTCTTCACTGGCATCTGAACACACATCTTCAGGATTCTGGTCGATACTGAAGAAGACCTGAGACTTCAAACCTTGTAGAATAAGTGAGCATTGGCTTTATCCAACTTCATATTACCTTGACCTTTGCCTACAGATTTCTCTCACACATCCACTTTCTATTTATATAGAGTAATTCATTCTTTATGTTCACTAAAGGACCCTGTTAATACAACACAATTGAAATGAGTGTGTATACACATTTCCAAACTCTTCAACAGTTGGATAAAATAGCCAAAATTAGTTACCATTGACCTAAGATTCAATAAATACACACACACAGATGTACAGACATATGGTGGGGTGTGTGGGGATGGTGGAGACTGAGAGAGACACAAACACAGAGAGACAGTCAGAGACAAACACACACACACACACATGTTTAACAGTCACTGTGGGTCTGTCTTATCTTCAGTGGAACAAATATGGAAACCTAGAGAAACCTGTAGAAATACAAGTTTCCA
>NC_046156.1:120625712-120677589 GCF_011064425.1 Rattus rattus | reverse complement strand
GCTTCTACGAGAATGCTTCCCCACTCAACCACCCATTCCCTCCTGCCTCCCTGCCCTGTCATTGGGAAATTTGTTTGGGAAATCAAACCTTGTTGAAAGGGCTCTTCCACTGATTTCTGAAAATTATCTCCTTATGCAGCAAGATAACCACATCCATCCATTTATGTATACACTTTTAGATGGTGGTTTTATTCCCCTGGGAGGAGCTCTAGGGGGTTATTGATTGATACTGTTGTTCTATCTATCTTGTTGATTTTCTCAAAGAACCACCTCCTGGTTTTAAGCGATTTTTTTATATAGTTCTTTTATCTCAACATGATTGATTTCAGCTCCGAGTTTGATTATCTCCTGCCCTCTAATCACCTCTTGGGTGTATTTGCTTCTTTTGTTCTAATGCTTTCAGGTGCTGTGTCACGCTGCTAGTGTGTGCTCTCCAGTTGCTTTTGAGACACTCAAGCTACTCTTTGCCTCTTAACACTGCTTTAATTGTGACCCCTTTTAAATTTTGGGTATGCTGTTTCTTCATTCACTAAACTCTAAAAAGTCTTTTAATTTATTTCTCCTTGACCAAATTACATTGAGTGAGGATTGTTCAGCTACCATGTGTGCATGTGGGATTTCTATTTGTTTTTGTTGTTGTTAAATACAAGCCCCTAGTCCATGTGATCTTGACAGGATGCATGGATTATTTCAATCTTTCTTTGCATGTGTTGGGACCTGTTTTGTGACCTATTATATTGTGGAGTCTTGGATAAGGCAATTGAGGTGCTAAGAAAAAAATAGAATCTTTTGTTTTAGGATGAAGTGTTATATGACATCTGTTAAAATCCATTTGGTTTATAACTTGTGTTTTTCCTTGCCTCTGTTTAGTCTGTTCCATGACCTGTCCATGTGGATGAGAGGAAGGGGGAAATCTCCTACCCCTATTATTAGTAGTAAAATGTACTTGATTTGAGTTTTAGTAAAGTTTTTTATTAATGTGGGTGCTCTGCATTTGGAGCTTGGATTTTTGAATTGAGGTTAATCTAGGATTTTTCCTTTGAGTTTGAAGTGTTCTTCCTTCTTTTTTTGATAAACTTTTTAAGTTGAAAGTCGATTTGTTCTATATATTAGAAAGGCTACTCCATTGTTTCTTGGGACCATTTTCTTGGAAAAATTATTTCCAGCCTTTTACTTAGGTGATGGCCATCTTTGTCTATGAGGTGTATTTCCTCATGTGAAATGCTGGTTCCTTCATATATCAGGTCTGTTAGTTTATATGTCTTTTTATGGGGAATTGATTCTGCATTGACGCTGAGATATTAGGGACCAAATGATTGTTATTTCCCTGGGGTTGTTATTTTATTGTTGTTGTTGTTAGAAGGTGGAATAATGTTTGTGTAACTATCTTTTTGGGGGTTAGTTGAAAGAAGATTATTTTTCTTTCACTCCATCTGTGTTAGAGTTTTCTCATTTGTACAGCCGATTTGTAAAACATTGGGTTTTGTCATGCAATATCTTGTTTTCTATCTAGCAGTAATTGAGAGTTTACTGATATAGTAGCTTGGCTGGCATTTTGTGTCTCTTACTATGGTTGTATGACATCTGCCTAGCATTTAGAGTCTCTGTTGGGAACTGATATAATTCTGATAAATCTGCCTTTATATGTTACTTGACCTTTTTTCCCCTTTACTGGCTAAATATTCTGCTGTTTTTTTGTTTGGTGTTTTGACTATTGGTGTGAGTGGGAGAATTTTTTTCATCCAATCCATTTTGGAGTTCTGTATGCCTTTGTATGTTCAGGGCTTCTCTTACTTTGCTAGAGAAGTTTTCATATATAATTTGTTGAAGATATTTACTGGCTCTTTTCTGGGGAGTCTTGCTCTCTTTCAGCCTCTATTATCTTTTAGGTTTTGATTTCTCATTGTGTCCTAGTTTCTGGGATGTTTTGGATTAGGAGCTTTTGTGTTTTTACATTTGACTTGTCATTGTTTCCTATGGTTTCTTCTGACCTGAGATTCTCTCTTGTATTTCTTGTATTCTGTTGGTGGTGATTTTATATATAACCCTGCTCTCTTTCCTAGGTTTTCTATTGCCAAAAGTTGTCTCCTTTTTTTGATTTCCCCTCGTTGTTTCTATTTCCATTTTAGATCCTAGATGGTTTTGCCTTAATTCTTCACTTGTTTGTTTTTCTTATAATTATTCAAGGGATTTTTGTATTTCCTCTTTAAAAACTTCTATGTCTTTATCTGGTTATCCTGTGTTTCTTTAGGGAGAATCTATATGTCCTCAATGTCCTCTAATATCATCATGAGATTTTATTTTAAGTCAGAATCTTGCTTTTCTGCTGTGTAGGGGTATGCAGGTCTTGCTGTGGTGAGAGAACTGGGTTCTGATGATACCAAATGGCCTCAGTTTTAGTTGCTTAAGCTCTAGCTCTTGCCTCCCCGATCTAGTTATATCTGGTATTTGCTGGTCTTATTTTCTCTGGCAGTGGCTTGAACCTCTTCTAAGCTTGTGTGTCAGCACTGCTGGGAGATCAGCTCTCTCTCCTGACAGGATTTGTGAACAGAGATCTCTAGCACAGGGTCAATTCTGTGTCCAGACAGAAACTCAAGGGATCCTATTCCAGACTGTTTCTTCATTCCTGTGTCCTGAGGGTTCCAGGTAGGTCCTTCTGAGCAGAAGTGATGGTCTCACCTGTGCTTTCATGTGTGTCAACACTCTCTTCAGGGATCTGGGTACAGGGAGCTATGGCACAGGGTCATCTCCCCTGAAGCTCCTTCTTCCTTTCTCCCCTCCCCCCTCTATTGTATCTCTTACTGGAGTTTCCTCTTCTCTTCCTCTTCTTCCCCTTCTTCCTCTTCCCCTTCCCCTTCCTCCAACTCCTTTTCTTCCTCTCTCTCTCTCTCTCTCTCTCTCTCTCTCTCTCTCTCTCTCTCCTTTCTCTCTCCCTCCATTTCTTCTCATCTCTACTCCACTACCTTTCCCTTGCTCTTATTAAATACTTTTCTATATGAAAGCTATACTAATTATATATATATGTATATATATAAATATATATACATATCAAACTATGTAATACTTGTCCTTCTATACTATTATGAGTACCTCAGGGGAAGGATGTCACACAGCATTTTCAGGAATTCTTTCCAGATTTACTTAAATATGGTTTGGGGAATTTCTAATGCCTCAATTCAAACCGCTTAATTGGCAGAATTCAAGCTTATCATACCTCATAGCCTATACATCCTCTACAGGTTAGTTCTTGACCTCTTCAGATTTGGAACTGCAGTGATTGCTCTGCTGGTCCTGGAAAAGGAGAGGTATTCTGTTTTCCAAGGCTAAGCAGCATATCAGATATCAAAGAGTAGGATTTGGGATGTCTGCCCTTAGGTAAAGTGAAATGTAAGAATTCTGGATACATTCTCATCTCTCTAGTTTGACATGTCTTAGAGAGTCCCTACAGCCTAGAGGTCATAGAAATAATTACAGTGATTCAATCAGCTCTGCAGTTCTAAACTCTCCTGTATGTCTTGCTCCAATTTTGCTTTTATCCCTCAAAATTGACAAACCAATTGATTTTGATTTTTTGTTCTCCAATAGACTTATTGCAAACTATGACATCAGTGACTTTGTATTCAGTTTAAAGCCCTCGATGAAGGATCCCTGTTCTAATCTGCAATTTAAAATGCTGCTGTACAACACTGTAAACATACCCTCCCTTTGCAGAATCTAAATTATTCTTTTTCTCTCAAGGAGCAAGCACTATATGGTAGAAGTCATTCTTTACAGGAGAACTGAGAACCCTGGGCAGGAAACATGGGCTCTGTTTGATCCTGTCACACAATGGGACAGGTGTAAGATTTTTAAAAGAGGTTGAGGAGAGAAGTGATTTTATGGGTGACCTGCAGATCCAAAAGACAGCAGGACCTTAGGTGTTTAGCCAGAAAAGTATTCTCCTACCACAGAAAACAACTAGTCATTACAATAAAACCAAACTGAAAAATGCACACAGAAAGCTAGAGAGAGAGAGACAGAGAGAGAGACAGAGAGAGACAGACATACAGAGACAAACCGAGACAGAGACAGACAGATGGACAGAGAGACAGACAGAGACAGAGACAGAGAGACACAGAGACAGAGAGACACAGAGACAGAGAGACACAGAGACAGACAGAGTCACAGAGACAGAGACACAGACACGGAGACAGACACAGGCACGGAGACAGACACAGGCACGGAGACAGACACAGGCACGGAGACAGACACAGGCACGGACAGAAACAGACAGAGGGAGACAGACAGAGGGAGACAGACAGAGGGAGACAGACAGAGGGAGACAGACAGAGGGAGACAGACAGAGGGAGACAGACAGACGGAGACAGACAGACGGAGGAGGGAGACAGAGGGAGACAGAGAGACAGAGGGAGACAGAGGGAGACAGAGGGAGACAGAGGGAGACAGACACTATGTAGATAATCAATAGTGGCTGCCATACATCTTAACTCCCAGAAAGAGGAGAATCTGGGGATGTCTTTCACAGTATCTAGAAATTGGTATCTAAACTGAAGGTGCCTTAACCATATTTTCCTCCAGAGTTGATAGTCCAGGCAATCTTTCAAATATTTTCCTGTAAAAATGGCTTTTATTTGTATTCATTGTGCAAATGAGACATTCTCCCTTGATGTACTGACATGGGACTAGTCCTTGAAGTTTTGAGCCTCCTTCAAATCAAATTAGGCTTTTTAGAATGTTCTCAGCTTCTGAGGCTTGGTGACTGAATGAACTCACCAATTCTAGTTCTTACTGAACTTTCTTTTCTGATTTAATTTGTTCTGGCTCAAAACTCCTTTCACTGTAACAGATACAATCTTTTCTTTCAGCTGCCCAAGAATTGCCCACTTGGACTCATACTAACTTTGAAAAAATCCGTTCTAATCTTCTGTTTCACCTCACTCTCTGGCTTGTTTAGTCTTTTTACCTAGACATATCTCTCTTGTTCTCTCCTCAACTGGTCTCTGTACCACTATCCCAGTAAACTGTCCCCTCCTTTTCTTTCCACTGATCTCTTAAATAGCTTCCCTTTCCTCTCTTATAACAGTTGAACATATCATTTTCCGGCCTAATCTTTCTGATTTTTACTTTCTCTACACACTGGTGCTTCTTTTCTAGAAACTAACTTTACCTTTTCAGTGTTTGGAATTAAATGTGCATGCTAAGGTTATGTCTGTTCTGGTAAAAAAAAAATAAAATTGCAGAACTGATTTCCTGCATGTACCCCAGCAATTGGTTTCTACAATTCAGCTCTAGGTGGGGCAAATGAACTAAGCAATAATTTATCTGAGAAGCTAGATGATCCCCCCACGTCTCAGTGGCAGCTATTCTCTCATAACTCTCTGCCTCTGCTTTGTTTACATACCCAACACCTACCCCCTAATAGTTGTAGTAGAAACTCCCAAAATTCATTAAAATCAGGACTCAACAAACCAGATTTATATGCTAAATTCTCAATCCACAATACATCCACACAATAAACTTAGAACCAACTGATAAGGATATAAACTGCCTAAGTAGATAAGAAAAAATTGCCTATAGAAATCAATCCCAGCTTCCTTGGCAATGCAGGACTGCTCAGATCTTGGTCATCCTTCTCCATCTCAATCTCCATCTTGATTCTCCTTCCTACTTTTTCTCTCCTGCTTTACAAAAACTTTGTACCCATCTTATGACTGTCCAATCGTGGCCTTGACCTAACTGGCACCAGTCTTCACCCGCATATTGACATCAACCTACATATGTCTGTATACCAGCAAGAAGGATGAAAGACGTGTGCCTAAACTGAGCCATTTACAAATAAAATCAGTTTTTTTTCAGTAAGTAACAGTATTTTGGAATTCACCAATGATCAAATTGGTGAAACAGTTTTCATTTGGGGTGGAGGTGTCAAGCTCCTCCTCAGTGTTTTGGGAACAAATTAATCAAACAAATCTTGGCAATCTGGATTACAGGTTGGTTACCCTCTGAAATTCCTTGGCCACTGGCCTCTTTTTGCACTTAGAGACTCAGGTCTCTAATGTCCTTCAAAGTTAATCTCTAGAATTTCTGTGGTTGAGAAGAAAACAATGGAGACACAAGTAAAGACATACTGATTAAGAGTAAAAGATAAAAAGTTTAAAGTTGCCCCCTAGACACAAATTTAGAGCAGAAAAAAAGGTTAGGGCCCAGAATTGTATATTTCCAAAAAAAGCCTCTCTAGGGCTATAGAATGGATAATTACATTGGCCAGCTCAACAGCTTTCTCCCAGAAACTAGCTGACCATAAATCTTAGAGAACAATCTTGAGAAACAGGAAATAACTTCCCTAGGAACTAGGGGACCATGAAGTTAAAAACAATCTGAGAAGTAGGACAGCTTCTCCTAGGAAACAATCTTGGGGACAGAGAGTTCTTCCTTGTGATTTTTCACTGTTATTCTACACACTTTCCAATGACGCCATCCCTGCCCCCTCGAGTTGTGGTTTCTCCCTTTAAATACCTCTTCTCCCAGCCTCTCGGGGTCGAACTCCACTGCCCCTGCGTGGGATACGAGTCTCAACCCCAGTGCACTGGTTGCTATCGATAAACCTCATGTGATTACAACAAGGATGGTCTTGTGTGAGTTCTTGGGGGGTTGCGTCATCCCAAGACTTGAGTGAGGGTCTCCCCACTCAGGGGGTCTTTCAAGAGAATGAGAAGGAGCCAGAAGAGTAGAACAGATGGTCACAGTTAATATGAGGCCAAGCAGAGCAGTTCAGGAAAAACTACAACAACCCAGATTGAATCGGTTACACTGGAGAGGAGTTTTAAATCACCCAGCCAGAGCTCTGAAAGAACTAGGAAGGAGTGGCTTTTTCAGACATAAGTGTCAGATGCTGAAAATATTCTAGGACTTGAATAGAATTTATGGAGGCTAGAAGCATCGAGTACTAGGTCTATATTGGCATGTGGAGGCAGAAAGCCTTAGAGATGACAATAAATACAGATGAATAATAGTTATGATTACAACAAACATGTTAGAAAGCCAACTGCTCTGTCACCTCTGGAGGTATGTCTTGAAAGAATAAAGATTTTTAAACTATCCCCCACTGACCCTGCTGTGAGGGCCAGTGCACCTCACAAAAGAATAACATCACATGCTATGGGGAAGTAGTCCAACCATAGACCACCTGACCTCGATAAGGCCTGGCTGAACTTAAACCATCCAGCCTCGATAAGGCCTGGCTGAACATAAAAAGAGTTGGGGTCAGCTCGCCCCAGAAGCAAGGTGGCCTGGAGTTGAACTGAGTCCAAGTTAGACCATGTATGCCAATGTAAACAAACAAGTGAAATTGCTTTGCTTTGTGTAACTGTTGCCAACTACCTATGTAATTTTCCCTATAAATACCATCCCCTATTTGGGTTCCGGGTCGACTCCTCTATCTCCTGTGTGAGATACGTGTTGTCCCCAGAGCTCTGGTTCCTCAAATACACCCTCTTGTTTAATTACATCAAGACTGGTTTCGTGAGTTCTTGGAAGGTTGTATTGCCTTGAGATTTGAGGGGGGTCTTCCCACCCTGGTGGTCTTTCAGTCTGATAAAATCATCTTCATTTTAGATACCAGTGTTCAAAAAAATGGTGAAAGATCTGATTCCAGTCTTTGAGGATTCAAGAACCCTGATGCTAATACTTGCAATAAGTCTAAGGGAGAAATCAAAAAATCAAAAAACCAATTGATTGACTAATCCTGTATTGAGGAACACGTGGCTTTGGAGCCAGACATACAGGAAAGCGGGGATTGACTGAGCTGATTGAATCACTAGCCATTTAGGTGTCCTCTAGACTGTAGGTCTAAGATATGAAGAACTGGAGAGATCAGGTGGTAGGCAGAGTTTTACATTTCATTTTACATAAGGGTGGTACTTACAAACCCTAAACTTTGATAAATTTTGAATATGTGCTGCAGGTATTGGCAAACAGCAAAATCTCTCCCTGTTGATGCCCAGCAGAGCATGCACTGCAGATCCGAATCTGAAGAGGACAGAACTCACCAGTAGAGAATGGAGACTACAAGGTATGGAGAAGATTGAATCCTGCCAATTAAAGGGATTAAATTGAGAAGCATTTAGGGTATTCCTGAACTCTCCAGTGACTCTGAAAAGGGATTTCCAAGGACAAATTCCTGAGGGGGAAGTATAAGACCACCAACCAAATTGGGCAGTGCCATCACAAGGTCTGTGGGTCTGATTGTGGAGTAACACACAGGAAATAAAGCCACCTTCAGAGGTTTGGGGCTCTGCTTCCTGCCCACCATATAGGAACTTCTCCTGCTGCTCTCCATTTTGTGACCACTCAGACATCTGACAAGGTAAGGGAAATATTCCTTCCCTGATCATGTTTATGTCAAAAATCAGTGTAAGACCATCCCAAGGGAAAATAATAGCCATGCAGAGATGGACATTGTCCCCTCGGTTATGGAGCATTTACCGCAGAAAGCAAAGTACACTGGTGATGGCTATTCTTCCTGTCTGGAGTTAAGTAATGAACAAAACTGGTGGGTATGTCTTTTAAATTATTTGCTTAAAATAAATTAGTTACAGTTCAAATACCAATGCTTTAGGTAGAAAAATGCACCTTTAATCTAGATCTTGAGACTAGAATACACACCTTCATCTGGGCCAGACCTTTTGCTGGAGGCCTATGTAAGCACATGGAAGAAGGAATCATTGAGTCTTTGCTTGCTCTCATCTTACTAGCAAGCCCATCTTCAGAATTTAGGTACATGAAAAAGAACACCTGAGACTTCAAACCTCATGGAATTAGTTAGTACTAGTTTTATCCATTGTAATATTAACATAACAGTACCCTGCATGATATTCTCATATTCCACTTTATATTTATATAAAGGAATTCATTCTGTACTTTTTCTATAGGACCCTTACTAATAAAACAGTTTGAAATAAGAATGTATAAAATTTTCTAAACACTTCCAATGTTGGATAGACTGGCCAAAACTAGTTACCATTGACCAAAGAATCAGTAAATACACACAGAGATATACACATGCAGAGGCAAGAACAGAGACAGAGACACACGCAGAGAGAGAGAGATGAGACAGAGAGAGGGAAACAGAGTTAAGTCACTACATGTCAGTATAGTCTTCTAGAAAACAAATATTGAAACCTGGAGAGAAAATTGCATAAATACATATTTCCAACATTGGGGAAGGTGCAATTTTGGAGAAATTGAAAGTAAAGTCTAAAATAGATCTACAATTGTATCCTATAGGATGAAGAATAAATAACTTGTACTTTTTCTCAGATCAACATTAACCTCTACACTACCTCCAGCCGAAATGTCAGGGTACCTTGAAGCCAAAGGCTGAGGCTACACACATCAGTGTTCAGAAATTCTGTTACAAGTGGATCATTAGCAACTTTTTCATTTTACATAGAGGGGAATTCAGGAAAATATTATGCAAGCCAGTGTTTGACATCTACTTTTCCTGAACACCAGCTCAACCTGTGCTGCAAGGTAAGCATATCAGGACCCTTTTTTAGCAGGCCTGGACAGAACATAACACCTGCAATCAGGAATCCAAGGCAGACGCTAGCCAATGACCTAGGGGAGCTGTGGGAGAATTCCCTCGTTACAGACTGCTGCCAGGTGGCAGCTGGCCAGGAATTCAGGGCTTGCAAGGCCATCCTAGCAGCTCTTTCTCCAGTTTTCAGAGCCATATTTGAACATGAAATGCAGGAGAGCCTAAAGAACTGAGCTGAGGCCATGAACTGGATCCCCAAGTCTTCAAAGAGATGATGGGCTTCATTTACACAGGAAAGTTGCCACACTTCTACAGTCATTCCGTGGTCACTGGTATGCTGGCAGCTACTGACAGGTATGGTCTGAAGGATTTGAAGATCATGTGTGAGGATGCCCTCTGCGGGAACCTCCCTTTGGAGAATGCTGCATACACACTCAATCCTGGCTGACCTCCAAAGTACAGAGCAGCTGAAGACTCAGGCCCTGAATTTCATTACAGTTCATGTGCCTGAGGTCTCTAAGACTTCGGGTTGGAAGTCATGGTGGAGTGTCATCCATACTTAGTGGCTGAAGCACTCCACCCCTAGCTTCTACACACAGTATTTTCTTTGGAGCATTCACTCAAACACCTTAAATTGTCTTAAGACCTGGTAAACAATGACCTACAGCTGACTTCTACAATCAAAACCAGTATTGTTAATAATTACACCTGGTTAGATAATGCTAACTATTGCTGGAGCATTTACACTGACATTGTGGGAAGAGAATATGGTGGCTCTGGACTTAAAACAGTTGTAATAGGTTAAAATGGCAGGTGGGAAAAGGCAACATTAGAGTCTGGGAAACTCTACCTGATATCTACCCTGTTGATGTTCTTGTTTGATATTTGTCTGATGTCTTGGAAACTGGGATTCAATTTAGTTACTGGCCAGAAGCTGGCCCAACTCACTTTCATCAGAAACACTCTGTCTGCATTGAATGAAGCAGAACAGAAACCAGGACCCAGAGAAAAGGAAAAATCAAACATGTTTACTCATCAGAAGGAAAAGACAATGAAGACTTTTTTTAAGATTCAGTTTGTGGAAACTCAGCTGAAAAAGCAAATACTGCTCTCTCAGAAAACTCTGGTTAAAGTCCCTGCCTGCATAGAACATGATACCTACAATCACGAGCATACACAGAGGAGTTTTTTGTCCATCTATAACTGGTGATCCACAGGATCTGAGACCATCTTCTGGTCTCCATGGCCATATAGAGATCTCTGGAGAAGTCCTTAACATCATAAAATATAATATAAATAAAACTTGTGAAATCAGTTTGTGGGTTCCAGAGATGTTTATGTTCAGAGAAGTCATGTGTATTCCTATCAGCCAAGCTCAGCTGCATTTGTCTGTGTAGACCCTTCACTGTCCTCCAAGTATTAGAAAACCTATCACTTTTTTTCTTAGCATTTAATGTTGGAAAATTGGAACTCCACCATCATGCTCCTTTGAAGTCTGGGAAGAGTAGGCCAAAGTGAAAGGAGTCTCCTCCTCCTGGGAAAGAAGTGTCTGTGGGTCAAGGCATGCAAAAAAATTTTTATCAGTTTTGAAAGCATTAGAAGGGATTGATTCATTGCAGATTCATATGACTTAGGTGAGTGGTTCTCAAACTCCCTAATGCTGTGACACCTTAATAAAGTTCTTCATGTTGTGGTCAACCAGAAGTACTAAAGTTCTCTGTAGCTACTTCATAACTGTAATGTTGCTACTGTTATGAATGATACTGTAAATAGCTAATATACAATATATATGATATTCAGCCCCTGTGAAAGGGTCATTAGACCACCAAAGAGGATGGGGTCCCACAAGTTGAGAACCATGGCTCAGGCCATACCTGTCAGCAAACCAAGTCGGCTGCCCACAAATCCCCTATTAAATTCCCACAGACACAATCACACAATCTCAACCCCACCTCTGTAGCACACCACCTTTAGAGTCTTCACTGTCCATTCTATCCATATCCTGTGCATCCCACAGATCTTCCCCTTCTAACACCCCTCCCCAACTCTTTGTCTTGTCCCAGCCCCCAAGCCAAGTATGCACCCATGCTAACACAAGTGCCACTCTTCCCCTGGTAACAGAGGCTAAAGGCAGATCCACAGCTCTCCTTTACTCCCCCACTTACAATTTTTCCATTCTCATTCCAAGCTCTTTGGCAGGAAATCTGTTGTGCTTTTACTTACTAAAGTGACAACCTCAATGGATCACAAAGAACTTCTGCCCCAATCTTCCTTTCCCCATCTCAGCCCATCATTTCTTCCTCAAACCAAAGCATGCATTCAGTAAAAACACAGCAAAAGAACAGCCAGAGAAATAGGATGGAAATTTTAGAAAATCATCACTCCCTCCTCTATGCCAACTTCCACCCCTTAGTGTCATCTATACACCTGTATCATTACACCAGCTGTAGCCTTCCTTTCTGCTTGCCTACATCTCCTGTGAGATCCACATACAATTCCTTTTAAAGCTCCCTCCCCCTAATCCCTTGCTGTATTCTACCATCTAACTTCAGCATGCACTCACTGATAACTCACTGAACAAACTTACAGGGAAGCACGGAAACTGCCTGTAGATTGTCATGTTCCTTTCAGTTCTTGTAGCTCTACAACTACTAGTCTATTTCCCACTCTATAGGAAAATTTCTGGGGTAACATTTTCTACTACCTACCTCAATTCCAAGGAGACAAAATAAGCAGATTCTGGTGGAATCTCCTCGCTCCTGTGAACCACTTTAGACTTCTAACTTATGTGCATTCCTAAGTGTCAGCTCCCTGTTCAAAGAAATTTGAAACCACCAGTAGCCAAAACTGTTGGGTCCGAAGAATAGTTCCTGTCTGGCAGCAGTGATGGCTGTTCTCAGTTTTCAACTTGACTACATCTAGAATAAACTACAATCCAGAATTTAAAAAGCTATTGTAAAAATGTAAAGAGACAATTAGATGTAGACCTAAGTAGTACAGGACTTTAATCCCAGCATTCAAGAAACAGAGGCATGTAGATCTGAGTCCAAGGTCAGTTTACAGAACAAGTTCTAAGACACCCAAGCTTAGGCAGTAAAAGATGTAATAATAGATCAAAGGCAGCATGTTCTAATCCCAGCAAGCAGCAGCAATGGGCAGCTTGGGCCATGAGGCTCTAAGTTAGAGTCACCTTTTGATCAAGATTTAGTGCTGTTGGATCTTACAGCATCAAGCCTACCTAAATGACGACATGTTCCCCATCATGATGATAATGGACTGAACCTTCAAAAGGGCAAGCTGGCCCCAGCTTAATGTTTGCCTTCATGAAAATTGCTTTGGTCATGATGCCTCTTCACAGCAATAAAACCCTAGCTAAGACAACATACCACAATCACACTCTTCAAAAATTCATAGTGGAAACAGGAGACAAGGAATAGAGGTGTAACTTGTCCCAGACAAATGTAGAAATTAGAATATAAATCTTTAATCATTGCAAGCTCAGTATCTTAGATATTAGCATAAACAAAACAATAACAGCCAGAGTAATCCTAACACAGCAGTCCCCAAACATTCCAGTATGACTGAAGTACAAAAAGAAAAGACTTTAAAACAATATGAGTGAAGGTAACAGAGGTAAATAGGGAGAGAATGAAGAAATCCCTTAAAAATCCATGATACCACATACTAACTGTGAGGAAAGAAATCCATTAACAAAATCTGGGTGGTGAGGGGAAATAGTGGAAGGAAATGAAAAAAATTTAAGGCCCGAAAATGTGAATAGAATTGATAAGCAAATGCATACTGAGGAAATTCTGGAAATGAGAACCTTAAAATTTCC
The DNA here is from genome assembly GCF_011064425.1 of Rattus rattus. Taxonomy (NCBI): domain Eukaryota; kingdom Metazoa; phylum Chordata; class Mammalia; order Rodentia; family Muridae; genus Rattus; species Rattus rattus. The sequence continues at coordinate 120,664,213 of NC_046156.1, read as the reverse complement.
ATGCAAAGAATTAATGAAATTAAGAATGGGTTTTTTAAGAAAACAAGATTAATGCAACCTTATCCAAATTAACAAAAGTGCAGAGAGAATATACAAATTCACACAATCAGAAATTAAAGGTGAGACATAACAGACACAGAAAACCCAGAGGCTCACAAGGTCACACTTTTGCAAATTGTGCATTACCACCTTGGAAAATTTAAAATTATGTGATAGTTTTCTTGATTGGTAACACTTATCAAGGTCAAATCACAGGGAGATGTTCAATTAGACAAACATAACTCCTAATAAATTAGAGGCAGTCAATAAAAGTCACCTCACCTGCCCCACTTCGAAACAGTGACCCCATCCCCTCTTTTCTCCTTGTTGCTGTGTACAAGCCTCTTACTCTGGGGTAGTTTCCTTGCTGAACTAGAGACCATGAAGGCCATGCCATGAGAATACCAGTTAGGACACCTTCTCACAGAAATATTGTACTCTCTTGATTACCCTCCACTCCATGATGATCCCTAATCCATCTTTGTCTTTCCTTCACTGTGTCACAGTTCTCAAAGTGGACATAGAAACCATGGAATGGATACAGAAAATGTGGTACATCTACACAGTGAAATATTACTCAGCTATCAAAAACAAGGACTTTATGAAATTCATAGGCAAATGGATGGAACTGGAAAATATCATCCTGAGTGAGGTAACCCAATCACAGAAAAACACACATGGTATGCACGCATTGATAAGTAGATATTAACCCAAATGCTCCAATTACCCTAGATGCACAGAACACATGAAACTCAAGAAGGATGACCAAAATGTGAATGCTTCACTCCTTCTTTAAAGTGTTCCCTTCTTTAAAGGGAACGAGAAAACCCTTGGGAGGGAATAGGGAGGCAAAGTTTAGAAGAGAGGCAGAAGGAACACCCATTCAGAACCTGCCCCACATGGGGACCATACATATACAGCCACCAAACTAGATAAGATGGATGAAGCAAAGAAGTGCAGGTCGACAGGAATTGGATGTAGATCTCTCCTGAAAGACACAGCCAGAATACAGCAAACACAGAGGCGAATGCCATCATTAAACCACTGAACTGAGAATGGGACCCTCATTGAAGGAATCTTAGAAAGGACTGGAAGAGCTTGAAGGGGCTTGAGACCCCATATGAACAACAATGCCAACCAACCAGGGCTTCCAGGGACTAAGCCACTACCCAAAGACTATACATGGACTGACCCTGGACTCCAACTGCATACGTAGCAATGAATAGCCTAGTAAGAGCACCATTGGAAGAGGAAGCCCTTGGTCCTGCCAAGACAGAACCCCCAGTGAATGTGATTGTTGGGGGGAGGGTGGTAATGGGGGAAGGATGGGGAGGGAACACCCATAGAGAAGGGGAGTGGGAAGGGTTAGGGGGATGTTGGCCAGGAAACAGGGAAGAGGATTAACAATCGAAATGTAAATAAGAGATACTCAACTTAATAAAGATTAAAAAAAAAGAAACCATGGCTGTCTTATGCACCTTACTTAGTCAGTTCAGAGGGTCTTGTTCTACTAGTATCCTCCATCCCCTCTTCCTACACTTATTTTGCCTCCTCTTCTGCAGGCTTCCCTGAAATCTGATGAGATTCATATTCATTCTCATTCTCTCTCTCTCTCTCTCTCTCTCTCTCTCTCTCTCTCTCTCTCTCATTATAATGTCTTGTTTTGGGTCTCTGAATATATTCCCACCTGCTACAGGAGGAAGCTTCTCTGATGGTGACTCATTTATTACTACTTATTAATGAGTAGAGCAGAATATCATTTGGTTTGTCTTACCTTTTTTTAAAGACCTGTTTTCTTTGTTTGAATCCTGGTTCTTATTTACCTGAGCAGTGTCGAGTATGGCTTATATCAAATCAACTATTAGTTGGCTACTATTAGAGGTTCTGAGCCACTATTGCCCTACCATACTTTCTAGGCAGGACAAGTTATAGGATAAAGGATTTGGTGTTTGTTTCTCTTTTGGTAGTCCACAGAATTACTTTCCTGCACCAAAGCCACTAGAGCAGAGGGGGAAAGCTCCATGAAGGGACCAGCTAGAATTCTTCATATTAAATGTGTGTGTGTGTGTGTGTGTGTGTGTGTGTGTGTGTGTGTTGTACTTGGCAATGGTGTCCTGCTGTCAGTTTGCAGACAGCAACTCATTGTCTTAGTGACAGCCTGGATCATATGTGAGCTTCCATGGGATCCTCTTGGTAAAACAACTCAATCGAATGCAACCCAGTCCCAGTACTAGAAGCTTTATTTGGTAACAAGGGATGACTAGTTGAGATTCTTTTTTTTTTTTTAACTTGAGTATTTCTTATATACATTTCGAGTGTTATTCCCTTTCCCGGTGACTGGGCAAACATCCCCTTCCCCCTCCCCTTCTTTATGGATGTTCCCCTCCCCATCCTCCCCCCATTGCTGACCTCCCCCCAAAAATCTAGTTCACTGGGGGTTCAGTCTTAGCAGTACCCAGGGCTTCCCCTTCCACTGGTGCTCTTCTTAGGATATTCAATGCTACCTATGAGGTCAGAGTCCAGAGTCAGTCCATGTATAGTCTTTAGGTAGTGGCTTAGTCCCTGGAAGCTCTGGTTGGTTGGCATTGTTGTACATATGGGGTCTCAAGCCCCTTCAAGCTCTTCTAGTTCTTTCTCTGATTCCTTCAACGGGGGTCCTATTCTCAGTTCAGTGGTTTGCTGCTGGCATTCGCCTCTGTGTTTGCTGTATTCTGGCTGTGGCTCTCAGGAGCGATCTACATCCGGCTCCTGTCGACCTGCACTTCTTTGCTTCATCCATCTTGTCTAATTGGATGGCTGTATATGTATGGGCCACATGTGGGGCAGGCTCTGAATGGGTTTTCCTTCTGTGTCTGTTTTAATCTTTGCCTCTCTATTCCCTGCCAAGGGTATTCTTGTTCCCCTTTTAAAGAAGGAGTTAAGCATTCACATTTTGATCATCCGTCTTGAGTTTCATTTGTTCTAGGCATCTAGGGTAATTCAAGCATTTGGGCTAATACCCACCTATCAATGAGTGCATACCATGTGTGTTTTTCTGTGGCTGGGTTACCTCACTCAGGATGATATTTTCCAGTTCCATTCATTTGCCTACGAATTTCATAAAGCCATTGTTTTTGATAGCTAAGTAAGAGTCCATTGTGTAGATGTACCACATTTTCTGTATCCATTCCTCTGTTGAAGGGCATCTGGGTTCTTTCCAGCTTCTGGCTATTATAAATAAGGCTGTGATGAACATAGTAGAGCACGTGTCTTTTTTATATGTTGGGGCATCTTTTGGGTATATGCCCAAGAGAGGTATAGCTGGATCCTCAGGCAGTTCAATGTCCAATTTTCTGAGGAACCTCCAGACTGATTTCCAGAATGGTTGTACCAGTCTGCAATCCCACCAACAATGGAGGAGTGTTCCTCTTTCTCCGCATCCTCGCCAGCATCTGCTGTCACCTGAGTTTTTGATCTTCGCCATTCTCACTGGTATGAGGTGAAATCTCAGGGTTGTTTTGATTTGCATTTCCTTATGACTAAAGATGTTGAACATTTCTTTAGGTGTTTCTCAGCCATTCGGCATTCCTCAGCTGTGAATTCTTTTGTTTAGCTCTGAACCCCATTTTTTAATAGGGTTATTTGTCTCCCCTGCAGTCTAACTTCTTGAGTTCTTTGTATATTTTGGATATAAGGCCTCTATCTGTTTTAGGATTGGTAAAGATCTTTTCCCAATCTGTTGGTTGCCATTTGTCCTAACCACAGTGTCCTTTGCCTTACAGAAGCTTTGCAGTTTTATGAGATCCCATTTGTCGATTCTTGATCTTAGAGCATAAGCCATTGGTGTTTTGTTCAGGAAATTTTCTCCAGTGCCCATGTGTTTGAGATGCTTCCCCAGTTTTTCCTTTATTAGATTGAGTGTATCTGGTTTGATGTGGAGGTCCTTGATCCACTTGGACTTAAGCTTTGTACAGGGTGATAAGCATGGATCGATCTGCATTCTTCTACATGTTGACCTCCAGTTGAACCAGCACCATTTGCTGAAAATGCTATCTTTTTTCCATTGGATGGTTTTGTCTCCTTTGTGAAAAATTAAGTGCCCATAGGTGTGTGGGTTCATTTATGGGTCTTCAATTCTATTCCATTGGTCTATCTGTCTGTCTCTGTACCAATACCATGCAGTTTTTATCACTATTGCTCTGTAATACTGCTTGAGTTCAGGGATAGTGATTCCCCCTGAAGTCCTTTTATTGTTGAGGATAGTTTTAGCGATCCTGGGTTTTTTGTTATTCCAGATGAATTTGCAAATTGTTCTGTCTAACTCTTTGAAGAAATGGATTGGTATTTTGATGGGGATTGCATTGAATCTGTAGATCGCTTTTGGTAGAATGGCCATTTTTACTATATTAATCCTGCCAATCCATGAGCATGGGAGATCTTTCCATCTTCTGAGGTCCTCTTCATTTTCTTTCTTCAGAGTCTTGAAGTTCTTATTGTACAGATCTTTTACTTGCTTGGTTAAAGTCACACCGAGGTACTTTATGTTTTTTTGGGTCTATTATGAAGGGTGTCGTTTCCCTAATTTCTTTCTCGGCTTGTTTCTCTTTTGTGTAGAGGAAGGCTACTGATTTATTTGAGTTAATTTTATACCCAGCCACCTTGCTGAAGTTGTTTATCAGCTTTAGTAGTTCTCTGGTGGCACTTTTGGGATCACTTAAATATACTATCATATCATCTGCAAATAGTGATATTTTGACTTCTTCTGTAGGGTGCCCTCCTGTGGTACAACAACGGTACTGCGCATGGGCAGGCTTTGCACCTGGCATCAGTTGGCTGGTAATATGGTAATGAGGGAGCAGTACCATGCTAATGAGTTAATTCATGCTCCGCCAATCCCTGAAGGACAATTAGCATAGCCTCAGCCTGCTGTCTATATAAGGCGAGTGCTCTTGCTGCTTGGGTCCCCCATATCAGCAATGAAGGTGTCCTGCAATAAAGGCTGTTGACAAGGATCTGACGGTGTTGCGTCTTCCTTACTGGACGAGGTGGGCACGACAACTGGTGGCCCATACGGGGACCCGAGAATATTCTCGTGGTTCCAGAAGTCTTCAGCTTCAGGATGGCGACGTCGGAAAATTCCCGGATAAGGGAAGATAAGGTTCTCTGGAGGTAAGCAGAGAAGTTGAAAGCCTTGGTATAGAGGCCGAGAGGATAGAGAAGTTGAAAGCCTTGGTATAGAGGCTGAGAGGTTAGAGAAGTTGAAAGCCTTGGTATAGAGGCCAAGAGGTTAGTGAAGTTGAAAGCCTTGGTATAGAGGCCAAGAGGTTAGTGAAGTTGAAAGCCTTGGTATAGAGGCGAAAAGGTTTCGGAACTACGGCAATGTTGTTTCCAATTGATCCTTTGTGGGTAGGGCTTGTAATTTTGTTTCTTTTTTTCTTTGTGTGGGATAGAGAAGCCACAGAGGGCAAGCTTAAGCCCGGACCACAACCTCTTTGGCGAATGGTCCCTGCCTGCTTGGAGGATAAACAAAGTGAGGAAGCCATTAGAACAGGTCAGAGGGTCCTTGCAGAGCAACAAGAAAGTATGTTGGAGTGAGAAATGATCTCAAAAGAAAAAAAGAAAAGAAAAGGAGATAAAAGGAACAGAGAGAAGGCAGAGATAAAAAATGGGGTCAATGCAGCTTTTGTTGTAGCTCAAGTTGAGGCTATTGCTAGGTATGTGATTAGGCTCTGGAAACCTCACAGAGTCATACTGATCAGATTTGATAGAGGTAGACCGCCTGAAAAATTTATTCAGGAGAATCAAACAAAAAGATAAACTTTTGTCTTGAGAATTGTATAGAGTGTGCCTACTTAGATTCCTGGTCTCAAGGAGATTTAGCAGGTGACAAGGTGCCTCTCTTAAAAAAGCAGTTTCAATCGGCCTTTGGAGCCTTGCACCTGTAGCTAAGATATGTGTAGCCACTTCAATTTTGTTTCTGATTGGTTTTAAATGTATAAATATTCTCTACATGCCTTGGTTATGGACTATTGGCTTTTACGTTATTGGATATGGTTTAAAAAAATGTAACATCGGTAACAGAAAGTTGACATAAAACTGGTAAATTTAGATGGAGTTATTCTACACAACATGTGGCATGAACCAATCTAGGGAAACAGGTCTAAATTGAGATAATATTTTTATGGAAATCTTATCGTAGAAACCAGGCTTCTAAAAGATTTTAAGGCAATGTCTCTTTGTTGGGGTATTGGAGACTGTACCATCATGCGTTCATATGTAGGAATTGGCAGTCAAAATTTGTAGCATGAAGGATAGACTCCGTGTTTTGGAGACTGGATTTTGGAGACTAGATCATTTGTTGGAGGTTGAGTTTTGCTTTCCAAAGTTGTGGTTTGCCCTGGAGTTATCTGTATTTTGATGCTAATTCCACTGCCCCAAGGACAGCTGCCTAGTCACTACTCAGAACTCAGGTGACCTTGTGGTTGTGCTCTGGTGGTACAAAGAGAACTTAAAGATTGTGATTAAGGATTGCCAGTGTTACATTGACTAACTCAAACTTATTTATAATTGAGAAAAAAATCAAACAGGGAGAGATTGTTACAGGATTTACAAAGGATTGATGAGGTTTTAGAACTTGTGAGAGCACTACACCCAGTTTTTTTACTCCAACTGCCATTTCAAGATTTAGAGGATTGATTTTGAGTTTTCATTTCGTGAGCTTGCTTATAATTTTAGAGAGCCCATAAAGTGATATCATTAAAATTTTACAAAAGAATGGCTAACAGCCTTGTATTATGTGATTTTGTTGCTTCTTCAATGTAAGAAGTTAGAACTTAAATCTTGCAGTGTATATGGAAATTTTTACTACAAATCTTTGCTCTCAAAATGAGCTTTAATATTTGGGGAGTAGCTGTTACACTACTCCAGAAAAGAATATTTGAAATTAATTTTAAACTTCTAAGGATATGTTAATTGGCTAAGTACCTCACCTTACCAGAGGACTTAGGTCTTTGTTTGTTATCCTCATTGGAAATAAAGCTTCAGTTGTGTTAATACAGAATTGTAGGCTAGAGTCATGGAAGTATTTAAAAAAAAACCTGGTAAAACATATCTTATTCCAAACAACAGTTAATTGGTTATTACAAAATACTGATATTTGGCCTATTACATATACAAATTTTTCAGGCAAAATTGATAATTTTATTCTTTGCATGCTTTTGTACTTCCTGTATATTTGTGCATGCAACCCATAGGAAATGTGCTTATTAGAGACAAGTTTTCTACATGAAATCAGTGAGTGATGATTTCAGTGTGAATTGTCTGACAACTCACTGTCCTTTCAGTGCTCTGGCTCAGACAACTAAACAAAACCATAGACCCAGCTCTTTGAAAATGGTAATGGAGTTGATATGAAAAGAGGAAGACTCCATTTGCTTACTTTCAATGCCCAGCCTCACCCTGCCAGCTCAGGGATTTCTAGTAAGACTGAAATTAGACAATATTTACAAGATTTGACATTTCTAATTAATGCTTATGTTTAGGTAAATAAAGTTTGTGAGGTGCTAGAGAGAGGGCTTAGTGGTTAAGAACACTAAGTACTGTTCCTTTATAGGACAGTTAAGAACTCAAACTGGATTGCCTAGACTCCTTAACAAGGGAGGACAATGATACCAGACAGATTATAGGCCTTACATAGGAACAATTAGTCAAAAAATCTCATTCTTTATATATCCAAGCAATAATGCTAGAGACAATAAATTGGTATACAAGTCAATTTATAAATACAAGTGCTCAGTGTCCTCAATTTAATCCTCGAGGACTTACCTTAATAAATAATATCTTTACTATATCTTAATAAATAAAAAGGGGGAGTTATCCCTGTATGCTAAATAATGCTCCTTTTATTTCAATTTTAAAATTTGGATGCCAAAGTTTATGGCACCCTACAAGTAGGCATACTTCTGCCTAGGTGAAATAGAAAGATCCACATATTGGCATGATTCTGTCCAGGTATTTTATATGGGGAAGAGGGAATGTTTGTGTTTTTTTCTACAGGATGCTACAAGAGTATGCCAGCTGCCAGAGGTGGTTGCTGAGACTTGCTGTTCCTGGTTGCATGAAGATTCAGCTCTCGTGGTTCCAGTCCCTAGAGTCATTCCTCTGCCCTGAGAGGAAGAGGGAAGATTCCCCCTCATCTTTTGTCATCACAGAGATTTTGGCGTTGCTGCAGTCAGTGTTACCGCTGCGTGTGTCCCGCACTACTGTGGCCTATGCTCAGACCCTCTGTGCACTGCTGCTTGCTGGAGAGGACTGGACTCCAGCCATTACTGCCCCCCTCATTCCCCTGGCGACTCTTGCTGCCTTAACTGGTGTTGTCATCTTGCAGTCTGTAGCTTCACAGGAATGCCATCTGCGTGAAGCTGCTGTGGACTGGGGAACTCTGCCCTGGTTATGCAGATCTCAGACATGGTTCCATTGCCTACTGGTTGTTCCAGAAAAGAATGGCTGATCCTGAACTGTCCTGGGAAAGACCTTGTTATTTTCGCTGCTATTGCAGCAGCCATTTACCGCTGCAGCCATTGTGTCTGCAGTGTCTGGAGTTACCCTCCCCCCAATTCTATTGTTAGGCAAGCACAGTGGGTGAACTTTCTGGAGTAGTTGCTAACAATTGGGAATTCTAAATTTTATTATAAGAGCGGCTTGACTACGGCCCTTGGTGGTAGCAGCTGAGGAGAACCAGATGAGGTGCCCACTACTTATCGGGAGTGGCTCTGTTTGGTGCAGCCCTATGCTGTGGATTGGTGTTCATGCTATGGTTGGTTTGCAAACTCAGATCTCAACAGAATCGTGACAAGGTCGTTATCACTCAAGCACTTTAGGCCATTGAACAAGGGGCCTCCGCTGAAATTTGGTTATCTATCCTCAAAAATTAGTCGACATCTGAGTTCTCTGCTCTTGCACCCCATGGATTTGTGGATCCATTGCACTGGGATGAGAGAGACTCAATGATTCTTTGATCAGCCCTTCTACATCACTGAAGTTTCCTCATTGCACGCGATAGGGTGATCATGATTTCCCCACTAACTCATTTTCTGGCTGGCCTCTTTTGTAGAGTTCGCCCTAGGACGTTTAGCAGTTACTTTCACACAGCACTGCGGTGTCCAGAGACGGGCAACTTTCCTCATGCACAGACCAATCTAAGACACGGGGCCTGGTGGCGATAGGGTTACCCTACGACGGATAAGGCTGTGACATAGAGGAACGACCTAAGACAGGAGCCACTGCAGATGGACTTAACTGAAGAGGCCTAGACCAGCCTCATTCTAGTAAAACAAAAAAGGGGGAGATGTAGGGCGCCCTCCTGTGGTAAACAACGGTACTGGGCATGGGCAGGCTTTGCACCTGGCATCAGTTGGCCAGTAATATGCTAATGAGGGAGCAGTACCATGCTAATGAGTTAATTCATGCTCCGCCAATCCCGAAAGGACAATTAGCATACCTCAGCCTGCTGTCTATAAGGCGAGTGCTCTTGCTGCTTGGGCCCCCCACATCAGCAATGAAGGTGTCCTGCAATAAAGGCTGTTGACAAGGATGCGACAGTGTTGCGTCTTCCTTACTGGATGAGATGGGCGCGACATTCTTCTTTTCCGATCTGTATCCCCTTGACCTCCTTTTGTTGTCTCATTGCTCTGGGTAGAACTTCAAGAACTATATTGAATAAGTAGGGAGAGAGTGGGCAGCCTTGTCTAGTCCCTGATTTTAGTGGGATTGCTTCAAGTTTCTCTCCATTTAATTTAATGTTAGCAACTGGTTTGCTGTATATGGCTTTTACTATGTTTAGATATGGGCCTTGAATTCCTATTCTTTCCAGGACTTTTATCATGAAGGGGTGTTGAATTTTGTCAAATGCTTTCTCAGCATCTAATGAAATGATCATGTGGTTTTGTTCTTTCAGTTTGTTTATATAATGGATCATGTTGATGGTTTTCCATATATTAAACCATCCCTGCATGCCTTGGATGAAGCCTACTTGATCATGGTGGATGATTGTTTTGATGTGCTCTTGGATTCGGTTTGCCAGAATTTTATTGAGTATTTTTGTGTCGATATCCATAAGGGAAATTGGTCTGAAGTTCTCTTTCCTTGTTGGGTCTTTGTGTGGTTTAGGTATAAGAGTAATTGTGGCTTCATAGAAGGAATTTGGTAGTGCTCCATCTGTTTCAATTTTGTGGAATAGTTTGGATAATATTGCTATGAGGTCTTCTATGAAGGTCTGATAGAATTCTGCACTAAACCCATCTGGACCTGGGCTCTTTTTGGTTGGGAGACCTTTAATGACTGCTTCTATTTCCTTAGGAGTTATGGGGTTGTTTAACTGGTTTATCTGTTCCTGATTTAACTTCGGTTCCTGGTATCTGTCTAGGAAACTGTCCATTTCCTGCAGATTTTCAAGTTTTGTTGAATATAGGCTTTTATAGTAAGATCTGATGATTTTTTGAATTTCCTATGAGTCTGTAGTTATGTCTCCCTTTTCATTTCTGATTTTGCTAATTTTGACAAACTCTCTGTGTCCTCTCGGTAGTCTAGCTAAGGGTTTATCTGTCTTGTTGATTTTCTCAAAGAACCAACTTTTGGTTCTGTTGATTCTTTCTATGGTCCTTTTTGTTTCTACTTGGTTGATTTCAGCTCTGAGTTTGATTATTTCCTGCCTTCTACTCCTCCTGGGTGTATTTGCTTCTTTCTGTTCTAGAGCTGTTAGGTGTGTTGTCAAGCTGCTGTCATATGCTCTTTCCTCTTTCTTTCGGCAGGCACTCAGTGCTATGAGTATTCCTCTTAGCACAGCTTTCATTTTGTCCCATAAGTTTGGGTATGTTGTACCTTCATTTTCATTAAATTCTAAAAAGTCTTTAATTTCTTTCTTCATTTCTTCCTTGACCAGGTTATCATTGAGTAGAGCATTGTTCAATTTCCACGTATATGTGGGCATTCTTCCCTTATTGTTATTGAAGACCAGTTTTAGGCCGTGGTGGTCCAATAGCACGCATGGGATTATTTCTATCTTTCTGTACCTGTCGCGGCCCGTTTTTTGAGCAATTATATGGTAAATTTTGGAGAAAGTACTCGAGGCCCGTTTTTTGACCAATTATATGGTCAATTTTGGAGAAAGTACCATGAGGAGCTGAGAAGAAGGTATATCCTTTTGCTTTAGGATAGAATGTTCTATAAATATCTGTTAAGTCCATTTGGCTCATGACTTCTCTTAGTCTGTCTACGTCTCTGTTTAATTTCTGTTTCCATGATCTGTCCATTGATGAGAGTGGGGTGTTGAAATCTCCTACTATTATTGTGTGAGGTGCAATGTGTGTTTTGAGCTTTAGTAAGGTTTCTTTTATGTATGTAGGTGCCCTTGTATTTGGGGCATAGATATTTAGGATTGAGAGTTCATCTTGGTGGATTTTTCCTTTGATGACTATGAAGTGTCCTTCCTTATCTTTTTTGATGAATTTTAGTTGAAAATTGATTATTTGATATTAGAATGGCTACTCCAGCTTGCTTCATCCAACCATTTGCTTGGAAAGTTGTTTTCCATCCTTTCACTCTGAGGTAGTATCTGTCTTTGTCTCTGAGGTGTGTTTCCTGTAGGCAGCAGAATGCAGGGTCCTTGTTGCGTATCCAGTTTGTTAATCTATGTCTTTTTATTGGGGAGTTGAGGCCATTGATGTTGAGAGATATTAAGGAATAGTGATTATTGCTTCCTGTTATATTCATATTTGGATGTGAGGTTATGTTTGTGTGCTTTTCTTCTCTTTGTTTTGTTGCCAAGACGATTAGTTTCTTGCTTCTTCTAGGGTATAGCTTGCCTCCTTATGTTGGGCTGTACCATTTATTATCCTTTGTAGTGCTGGATTTGTAGAAAGATATTGTGTAAATTTAGTTTTGTCATGGAATATCTTGGTTTCTCCATCTATGTTAATTGAGAGTTTTGCAGGATACAGTAACCTGGGTTGGCATTTGTGTTCTCTTAGGGTCTGTATGACATCTGTCCAGGATCTTCTGGCTTTCATAGTCTCTGGCGAAAAGTCTGGTGTGATTCTGATAGGTCTGCCTTTATATGTTACTTGACCTTTTTCCCTTACTGCTTTTAATATTCTTTATTTATTTTGTGCGTTTGGTGTTTTGACTATTACGTGACAGGAGGTGTTTCTTTTCTGGTCCAATCTATTTGGAGTTCTGTAGGCTTCTTGTATGCCTATGGGTATCTCTTTTTTTAGGTTAGGGAAGTTTTCTTCTATGATTTTGTTGAAGATATTTACTGGTCCTTTGTGCTGGGAGTCTTCACTCTCTTCTATACCTATTATCCTTAGGTTGGATCTTCTCGTTGAGTCCTGGATTTCCTGTATGTTTTGGACCAGTAGCTTTTTCTGCTTTACATTATCTTTGACAGTTGAGTCAATGATTTCTATGGAATCTTCTGCTCCTGAGATTCTCTCTTCCATCTCTTGTATTCAGTTGGTGAAGCTCATATCTACAGCTCCTTGTCTCTTCTTTTGGTTTTCTATATCCAGGGTTGTTTCCATGTGTTCTTTCTTGATTGCTTCTATTTCCATTTTTAATTCCTTCAACTGTTTGATTGTGTTTTCATGGAATTCTTTCAGGGATTTTTGCGATTTATCTCTGTAGGCTTCTACTTGTTCTCTAAGGGAGTTCTTCACGTCTTTCTTGAAGTCCTCCAGCATTATGATCAACTATGATTTTGAAACTAGATCTTGCTTTTCTGGTGTGTTTGGATATTCCATGTTTGTTTTGGTGGGAGAATTAAGCTCTGATGATGCCATGTAGTCTTGGTTTCTGTTGCTTGGGTTCCTGCACTTGCCTCTCGCCATCAGATTATCTCTAGTGTTACTTTGTTCTGCTATTTCTGACAGTGGCTAGACTGTCCTATAAGCCTGTGTGTCAGGAGCGCTGTAGACCTGTTTTCCTGTTTTCTTTCAGCCACTTATGGGGACAGAGTGTTCTGCTTTCGGGCGTGTAGTTTTTCCTATCTACAGGTCTTCAGCTGTTCCTGTGGGCCTGTGTCTGGAGTTCACCAGGCAGGTCACTTGTAGCAGAAAAGTTGGTCTTACCTGTGATCCCCCGGCTCAAGTTTGCTTGTGGGGTGTTTTCCTCTGGCGTCAGAGATGTGTGCAGAGTGCAGTCTCTTCTGGTTTCCCAGGCGTGTCTGCCTCTCTGAAGGTTTAGCTCTCCCTCCCACGGGATTTGGGTGCAGAGAACTGTTTATCCCGTAGGTCCCTTCAGATTATGGCGGTGTCTCAGGCACAGCGGTCCTGCTGCTCCTGGGCCCTCCTCTACAGGAACCCAGAGGCCGTATACAGTTTCCTCTTGGGCCAGGGATGTGGGCAGGGGTGGGCAGTGTTGGTGGTCTCTTCCGCTCTGCAGCCTCAGGAGTGTCCACCTGACCAGGCGGTGAGGTCTCTCTCCCACGGGGTTTGGGAGCAGAGAGCTGCTTCGGCCCGGGATCCGAGGGTTTGGGACTCCCGGTAAACAGCTGAAGTGCCCGGTCCTAGAGGAATTTTGACTCTGTGTGTCCTGAGTTCACCAGGCAGGTCTCTTGCAGCAGAAAAGTTGATCTTACCTGTGGTCCCGAGGCTCAAGTTTGCTCGTGGGGTGCTGCCTACAATCTCTCCGCGGTGGAAGCAACCAGGAAGATCTGTGCCACGCTTTCCGGGAACTTCCATGTACCAGGGTTCCAGATGGCGTTTGGTGTTTTCCTCTGGAGTCAGAGATGTGGGCAGAGTGCAGTCTCTTCTGGTTTCCCAGGCGTGTCTGCCTCTCTGAAGGTTTAGCTCTCCCTCCCATGGGATTTGGGTGCAGAGAACTGTTTATGCTGTAGGTCCCTTCTCACTCCTTCTTTAAAAGGGGAACAAGAATACCCTCGGGAGGGAATAGGGAAGCAATGTGTTAGGACAGAGGCAGAAGGAACACCCATTCAGAGCCTGCCCCACATGTGGCCCATACATATACAGCCACCAAGCTAGATAAGATGGATGAAGCAAAGAAGTGCAGGCCGACAGGAACTGGATGTAGATCTCTCCTGAGAGACACTGCCAGAATACAGAAAATACATAAGTAAATGCCATCATTAATCCACTGAACTGAGAACGGGACCCCCATTGAAGGAATCAGAGAAAGGACTGAAAGATCTTGAAGGGGCTTGAGACCCCATATGAACAACAATGCCAACCAACCAGAGCTTCCAGGGACTAAGCCACTAACCAAAGACTATAGATGAACTGACCCTGGGCTCTAACCTCATAGGTAGCAATTAATAGCCTAGTAAAAGCACCAGTGTAAGGGGAAGCCCTTGGTCCTGCCAAGACCGAACCCCCAGTGAACATGGTTGTTGGGGGGAGGGTTGTAATGGGGAGAGGATGGGGAGGGTAACACCCTTATAAAATGGGAGGGGGAGGGTTTAGGGGCATGTTGGCCCAGAAACCAGGAAATGGAATAACAATCGAAATGTAAATAAGAAATACCCAAGTTAATAAAGATGAAAATAAAAAAAAAAGATTCTTACTAAGCTAATTAAGAACAACTGTTCTTGGAAAAATATGCAGGGCAGGTAATTTACTCTCCCTGTGGTAAATTCTGAGAACAACTGCATGATGTCATCCTGAGCTGCCCAACCACCCAGTTCACCCCCACTCTAAGGGACATGCCAACTTAGCCCTTTCCCAGAGATTCACCAAAGCCAGGTGTGGGGCTGCATGAGGAAAGTGACCAACTGAGCCAAGAACAGCCCCTTGAGCAGGCCAGCCAATACCTGACCAGATCCTTTGTCCTGTGTATCACCAATGAGAATAGTCCAGCTAACCGTGTTGCTGATGTCTACCCTCTGTAAGGAATAAACATTGTGTGCTTTTTGGGTTCAGGGTTGCCTCTCCCTGTGTGGATGAGCAACCCCATATACGTGGATTAAAAACCTTATACCCTCCTGCTATTACAGAGGTCACTTTGTCAATCTGTGCTCTCTGGGTGGTGCTCCTGAGGTAAGGCCACTATTGGGTCTTACAACAGAGCTATGGGTCCCTCCCTGAGTACTCTTTGGTTAGTGGTTTAGTCCCTAGGAGTTCTGAGGGTTCTGGTTGAATGATATTGTTGTTCTACCTATGGTGTTCCAAACCCCTTCAGCTCCTTCATTCCTTTCTCTAACTCTAACATTGGGGTCCCATGGTTAGCTGCAAGCATTCCCATCTGTATCTGTAAGGCTCTGGAAGAGCGACTTAGGAGACAGCAATATCAGGCTTGTGATAGCAAGCACTTCTTGGCATCAGCAATAGTACTCTGTTGTGTAAATGTACCACAGTTCCTGTATCCTTTCCTCTGTTAAAGAACATCTAGGTGCTTTCCAGCTTCTGGCTATTATAAATAAGGCTGCTAGGAACATGGTAGAACATGTGTCCTTGTTATATGTTGAAGCATGCTTTGAATATATGTCCAGGAGTGGTATAACTGGACCCTCAGGTCTTGGAGGGGCTGGAAAGTGCCCTGCTAATTTGGCTAAGGTAAGGGAAAGATATAAAGAGAAAGTTAAAGAAACTTGAGGGTTACAAAATAAGTCGCAGAGGGTTAGTACAAGTTACAGAGAAAGTAAGGTTGAAGTGTGGTTCAGGGTCTGTGCACATAAGTGGGCAACATCTGGTAGCTGTAGAGGAAGATGCAGAGAAAGTAGATCATAACAGAGAGACTAAAGAAGAGGAAGGAAAAAGAAGACAAAAAGAACAGGAAGCTAGGGAAGAAAGGAGACAGGAAGAAGAGGAAGATAGAGAGCTAAAGAGAGATAGAAGACAGGAGAGGAACTTACACAAGATACTGGCCACAGTAGTTAGGGAACCTAGGAAGACATTACCTGGCTAAAAGGCCTACAGGTAATACAGAAAGAAGTCTGGTCACAGCTGGCAGCAGCTATGTCCCAGGGACCCCTAAGAAATCTCACCAGTTCTAGGTCGGAGACTCGGTCTACGTAGGACAACACTGAGCCCGGACACTTGAGTCACACTGGAAAGGACTGTACCTGGTGCTGCTGACCACCTGGACAGCCATCAAGTGTCAGCCCTCAACAGCCACACTCTAGCTGTTGGGGTGGGGGGGTGGGGATTGAGAGGACATTCAGAACTTTAAAAGCTCCCTGGACCTGCACACCAGACAAGTGGACACATCAGAGACATCACTGGGGGGTTACTATAATGTGTCCCGCGCTACATCTCGCCAGCAGGAACGACGCGGCACACACAGGATCCTACTGCAGAAAAGCTTTAATGCGTCTTGAGAGGGAGAGCATAAGCTTACAATGCGGAGACGCCGAGTGAGGAATAACCGTCCCTTATATAGGAAACTATCCTCGCCTAGGACGTGTCACTCTCTGACTGGTCGCTGCCAATTATGCCAGATGACGTACAAAAGCGTACGTGTCCCTTTGAGTAGGGAAGTTACCAGGCGCCTGTGTATTGCCCTTTTTACTAGGTGCGTTCTGCCGGATGCCGGTGCCAACTTGTAATGGAGTATGTGAGGACAGCTCCTCACATCTGTGAGGACAGCTCCTCGGACAGCTCCTCACATCTCCCCCTTTTCTGTTTTTTTTTTTAAGCAAACAAGACACCCAGATATAGGAGGGTGAAGACAGAGGTCATATCCTCGTACAAAGTTGGCAAACCTGTACAAGAGAGATACCCTTAGGCTATTGTTGGGACCCAGGGCACTCCCGACCCGTCACACTGCCATTTTTCGAGGGAGGGAAAACTGGGGCAGAAACCCTCATGTAATATGACATGCCTTCCAGGGAGCGTATTTGGTAGAACTTCCCTGTGCGATGCTAAGCTCGTCACCCCTCATGGGCTGCTCAAGCCGGACACTCTAATCCTGTGCAATGAACCGAGGTTCTAGGAGTGCAAGAGCTGTCCAGCCGGCGACCTGTTGCTTGAGCATAGTCAACCAGATATTGGCTGACGCTCCTTGTTCAAGGGCTACAAGCGCCTGGGCGATCACTACTTTGTCCTTTCTTGTTTGAGATCTCAATTTGCAAAGCAACCAGAGGAGTAACACTAATCCACAGCAGAGGATCACTCCAAAAAGTCCCACTCCCACCCATTCCTTGAAATAAGAGACTGCTGAGGTGATCCAGGACGACAATCCCTCCGTCAAAGACAGGTCCAGCCGGGTAGAATTTACTTGAATGATGGTCGCTCTCAGCTCCCGAAGTGTCTGTTCAAACTCTGAGGTCCAATTCTGTAACAGATGCTGTGAAAGACTCTTAGACAGATTAGGAGCTCGAGTAAATTTGTCATATTATATGGAGGTGACACAAAGGCCTGGGAGTTTTTGCTCACAGCCAAGCTGGGCCAGTTGCCATAGAATGTCTAATTGCTCTCGGACCAGATCTATACGTTGGTTGACAAGCATAAGGCCTCCCTATATCTGAGTATTGGCCGAGGCCTGTCTGTCCCGAGCCACAGAGACGGTGGCCGATAAATCATTGATAGTTTGGGTTGTCTGTACTGAATTTGACAAGGCCAATGCCGAGGCAGTAACCGAGGCAGCGACTGCTGTCGTAGCAATAATGCCAGCAATAATTGCAGAAGTACCAAAATCTCTTTTTCCTCTACATAAGGTCATGGTCCCCGGGGTATCAACAGGGATCGGGATAAAGCGAGGCATGCGGGTAACTACTGCGATATTTTATATGAGTAGCTGTCCAGACAGAGGCAGCAGGTTTGATGTTCCCCGTCAAGTTGATTATCAATCCCTCCTCTCCTGGACAGTGCCTTCCAGGCTCTAATAGCCATGCTGGAGACCTGAGCATAGGCGCCCCAGTGGTAAGCAGACTGATCAGCTGCAAAGAGGCCCTGTCCTGTTAAGAGTTCGAAAGTCCATTCCTGTTGCTCAGGTATTAAGGCCGTTGCATTCGCTCTGGCCTGTGTTTGGGCTGCCTCATACCAGAGCGCTTTCCATTCCATGTATTGGCCCATGCTGGCAAGGGCTGCCTTAGCAATCATCTGCCAATCAGCTGGTGTCAATGCTGTCATGGCCAACCTGTCGAGTTGTGTTAGAGTAAAGTTGGCCGTGACTCCATACTTTCTAACTGATTCCGCTAATTCCTTAATCTGATTATATTCAACAGGGGCATGGACCCGTCCTCCCTCCGGAGTCTCAAAGATAGGAAATGTCATACTCAGCTTTCTTCTCACCCTCTCGGGGACTAGTGAGAAGGCGCGTGAGCGTGTCTCATATGGAGGGGGCGCCGTTGGTGGCGGCCGCGCTAGAAGGCTTCTATTACTTCCCCTACATTCATCGGGGTAATATCTTTCCTCCTCATATTTAGCTGCTTCCTCATCTAGCTCGGCCTCCTCCTCTGAGTCTAAGGTTTTATTTTCAGAGCTTTCAGAACTGTCGAGGTTCAGCACTTCTAGCTCTTTCACAGGGTATAGGCTGGCTCCCCCTCCTGGTTTATGTGTAGAGGAGGAAGTGCTGGAATCTGAAATTTTCAACGCTCCCTTGTGTGCGGACTTACCGGGAGGGTCTTTTTTCTTTCTTAGGACGTCCTTTTTCTTGCGCGCGCCCAACCTCTCACTACGTTCGGTTTCTGACATACTGTCCCGGACTACCTCGAGAGTGGCCTGTCCTTCTACTACTGCTGCCTTACACGTTTCATCCTTTAAACAATTCTTAACCAGCTTCCATATAGCTTTGGTCCCTAGGCGCAGATCCTCTTCTGCCAATTTTCTGTCAAGGTCCTTTCCAAGTTTGTTCCATGAGGCAATTGTAAACAAGCCTGAACAGGCAAACCAAGGAGCCACCCTCTCCACCTCCTTCACAAAGTTTTTAAGTGTTCTTCCTCCAGTTTTGATGTCCCTCTGCTTTAACACTGTTTCCAAGGCCGTGACCACAGACTGTGAGGATCCCATGATGGGCCAGGAACGCCGGCGACTTATCTACGTCCGTCTGACAAGGCGTGAGGTGAAAGGGTAGAGACGGACACGCTGCTCTCTTATGTACGGGAGTCTTACATGCGCCTCCCCGGACGGTGCCGCTTATCTACATCGGCCTTATCGCATCCTTGCTCCTCAACAGTCAAAATCGAAGGTAAAAGGGAGCTGCGCGAAGCTCACTTATATACGAGAGACTGAGACGCGCCTTCAGCTGCTGTGATCGTCCTTTTAACAGCGAAAACGGTGAAAACAGAACATAAAGAGTAGGGTGGCTCCCAGGACAAATACTATAGCCTCAACAAATCCTTCCCAAGGCGGTGACAACCCCAGACCAAAGTCCAAGAGAGGCCTGCCTCTCCAAACGTACCTACCTGCAGTTCTGAATCCTCCTTGTCGCCAAGGGATCTCCGAAGGTGCTGACGATGGCGAGGTCTTTCCCGGGTTTTCGGCACCAGATGTCCCGCGCTACATCTCGCCAGCAGGAACGATGCGGCACACACAGGATCCTACTGCAGAAAAGCTTTAATGCGTCTTGAGAGGGAGAGCATAAGCTTACAATGCGGAGATGCCGAGTGAGGAATAAACGTCCCCAGGCGCCTGCGTATTGCCCTTTTTACTAGGTGCGTTCTGCCGGATGCCGGTGCCATCTTGTAATGGAGTATGTGAGGACAGCTCCTCACATCTGTGAGGACAGCTCCTCAGACAGCTCCTCACAATAATGCTCATTCGAGGAGTGTGCTTTGGAGATAGGTTCCTCAATCGCAACTGTAGCGGTAGGCTTGATTTCTATTGCAAATGATGCAACACACCTTTCCTATAAAGGCATTGCATACGTTAGTACTCCAAACAGTTCTTGGGTCTTGCTTCAGGGATCATGACCTATATAAGTTTGGAAGTTCTAAATAACAATCATGACTTTTGTGTGTTGGTTTAGATAATGTCTAGATTGTTCTACCATCCTTATGAGGACATACTGGAATATTGGGATCCTGATGCTAGAGACTTAGTAATGCACAAAAGAAGAGTTGGGGATTACTCTGGCAATTATCTTGGGACTGGGTTTAAGTGCTGCAGGGGAAGCTACAGGGATTTCTGCCACTGCTCTGCAACACAAGGCTTATGAAGAATTGAGGGCTGCCATTGACTTAGATATAGAAAGAATAGAAAAGACTTTAACTGATATCCCTCTCAGAGGTAGTCCCTCAGAATAGGAGAGTATTGGACCTATTGTTCCTCAAGGAAGGAGGTTTGTGTGCTTCATTAAAAGAAGAATCACTGGGGAAGAGAACTGAACACCCAGGAGTGCAGACATTCAGAGACCGCAGGACAGACTGCCACCTCTGTACACCTCTGCCCACATCCCTGGTCCAGGGGGAAACTGCACAGTGCTCTGGACACAGGGATATAGGAACAAGCAGCCACCAGTACCTGCAGTTCTGGTCTGCACACAGGACTGAACTGAACTGGCCAAACAGCTCCGTGCACCCAAATCCCATGGGGGAGAGAGCTGGACCCTCAGAAGTGTAGATACTCCTGAGAAGTCAGAGGAGACTACCCTCTGCCCACAGTTCAGAACAAAGAGGGAATCGCATAGTGCCTACTGTGCCCGCTGGGTGCAAGGACCTAGGAACAATCAGGGGCAGGACACTTTGATTCCTACCCATGCCTAGAGCTGGAAGACAGTCTCCAGAAGTACCAACATACCTGAGAGCAGAGGTAAGACCCATTTTTCTGCTACCAAGTGACCTGCCTGGTGGATTCAGGATACAGATTCAGGTTCTCGGGTTCAGGGCATTTCCTATTTCTTTCTCTGCCTAGAAGTGAACTGATACCATCCCACGGTTCCCTGCACCCAAATCCCATGGGGAAGAGAGCTGAACACCCAGGAGCGCAGACATCCTGAGACCACAGGACAGACTGCCACATTGGCACACCTCTGCCCACATCTCTAGTAAAAGGGGAAACTGCACAGTGCCTCTGGACACAGGGATTTAGAACAGACAGCCACCAGTACCTGAGGTTGTGGTCTGTGTCCAGGACCGAACTGAACTAGCCAAACAGCTCACTGCACCCAAATCCCGTGGGGAGAGAGCTGGACCCTCAGAAGTGTGGACATGAGCTGGAGAGATGGCTCAGTGGTTAAGAGCACAGACTGCACTTCCAGAGGTCCTGAGTTCAAATCCCAGCAACCACATGGTGGCTCACAACCATCTGTAATAAGATCTGATGTCTTCTTGTGGTGAGTCTTAAGACAGCTACAGTGTACTTACATATAATAAGAAGTGTGGACACTACTGAGAAGTCAGAGGGGACTACTCTCTGCCAACAGTCCAGATCCAAGAGGGAATTGCATAGTTCCAACTGTGTCTACTGGGTGCAAGGACGTAGGAACAATTGGAGGCTGAATTCTTTAATTACTGCCTAAGCATAGAGGTGTAAGACAGCCCCAAGGAATGCTGACACACCTGAAATCAGAACACTCAGGAAATAATGGTAGAAAGTCCACCTATACATGGAAGTTGAACAATGCTCTACTCAATGGCAAGTTGGTCAAGGAAGAAATAAAGAAAGAAATTAAAGACTTCTTAGAATTTAATGAAAATGATGATACAGCATTCCCAAACTAATGAAAGTGTTACTAAGAGGAAAACTCATAGCTCTGAAAGAAACAGGAGAGAGCATATGTCAGCAGCATGACAGCACACCTAACAGCTCTAGGACAAACAGGAATGAATAAAACCAAGAGGAGTAGAAGGCAGGAAATAATCAAACTCAGGGCTGAAATCAACCAAGTAAAAACGAAAAGGACTATACGAAGAATGAACAAAACCAGGAGCTGGTTCTTTGAGAAAATCAACAAGATAGATAAACCCTTAGCCAGACTAACCAGAGGTAACATAGAGTGTATCCAGATTAGCAAGATCATAAAATGAAAAGGGAGACATAACAACAGAATTGGAAGAAATTAAAAAAATCATCAGATCCTACTACAAAAGCCTATATTCAACAAAACTGGAAAATCTGGAAGAAATGAACAATTTTCTAGACAGATACCAGGTACCAAAGTTAAATCAGGAAGAAACAAACCCTCTAAACAACCCTATAACTCCTAAAGAAATAGAAGTAGTTATTAAAAGTATCCTAATAAAAAGGGCTCAGTTCCAGATGGGTTCAATGCAGATTTCTATCAGACCTTCATAGAAGACCTCATACCAATACTGTCCAAATTATTCTACAAAGTTGAAACAGATTGAGCACTATGAAATTCCTTCTATGAAGACACAATTACTCTTATACCGATAGCATGCAAAGACACAACAAAGAAAGGGAACTTCAGACCAATTTCCCTTATAAATACTGATGCAAAAATACTCAATAAAATTCATGCAAACCAAATCCAAGAACATATCAAAATGATCATCCATCATGATTAAGTAGACTTCATCCCAGGGATGCAAGGGTGGTTTTATATATGAAAATCCATCAATGTAATCCCTTATATAAAAAACTGAAAGATAAAAACCATATGATCATTTCATTAGATCCCGAGAAAGCATTTGACAAAATTCAACACCCCTTCGTCATAAAAGTCCTGGAAAGATCAGGAATTCAAGGACCATATCTAAACATAGTAAAATCAGTATACAGAGTGCTACTCCAGTACAGAGTTGCACTCACGTCTGTCCTTAAGACCCCCTTCGGTGTCTACAAGACCCTCTTTCCTTCCTCCACAGCAATCCTACTGCCAGAATTTCACAATGTCCATTCTCAAGATCCATGCCAGAGAGATCTTTGACTCCCATTGGAATCCCACCTTGGAGGTGGATCTCTACATGTGAAAAGGTCTCTTCTGGCAGTCCAGATACTGCCCAGATCTGAAGGGACCTAATCAAAAGCTCCCAGCACACAAATCCCATGGGAGGGAGAGCTAAAACTTCAGAGGGGCAGACACACCTGGGAAGCCAGAAGAGACTATACTCTGCCGACATTTCTGACTCCAGAGGAAAACACCTATTGCCATGTGGGACCCTGGTGCAAGGGGACCTGGGAAAAGGCTGGGCAAGCCCTCCTGGATGACACTCTTAGAAAGAGCTCAAAAGCAGCCCACCAGGAGCCACTTCAGCTGTGGTACCACAGGTAAGACCAACTTTTATGCTCTAAGTGACCTGCCTCGTGGACTCAGGACACAGTCCCACAGGAACAGTTGAAGACCAGTAGATAGGAAAGATTATATGCCCAAAAGCAGAAAACTCTGTTCCCATAACTGGCTGAAAGAAAACAGGAAACCAGGTCTACAGCACTCCTGACACACAGGCCTATAGGACAGTCTAGCCACTGTCAGAAATAGCAGAACAAGGTAACACCAGAGATAATCTGATGGCGAGAGGCAAGAGCAGGAACCCAAGCAACAGAAACCAAGACTACATAGCATCAATGGAGCCCAAATCTCCCACCAAAGCGAACACTGAATATCCAAACACACTAGAAAAGCAAGATCTAGATTTAAAATCACATTTGATCATAATGATGGAGTACTTCAAGAAACACATAAAGAAATACCTTAGAGAAATGGAGGAAGACAAAAATAAACAAGTAGAAGCCTATAGAGAGGAATCACAAAATTCCCTGAAAGAACTACAGGAAAACACAATCAAAGAGGTGAAGGAATTAAAAAGGGAAATAGTAGCAATAAAGAAAGCACAAAGGGAGACAACCGTGGATATAGAAAACCAAAGAAGAGACAAGGAGCCATAGATAGAGGCATCACCAACGGAATACCAGAGATAGAAGAGAGAATCTCAGAAGCAGAAGATTGCATAGAAATTACCTACACAACAGTTAAAGATAATGAAAAATGGAAAAAGCTACTTGTCCAAAACATACGGAAATCCAAAACTCAACAAGAAGATCAAACCTAAGGATAATAGGTATAAAAGAGAGTCAAAACCCCCAGAGCAAAGACCAGTAAATATCTTCAACAAAATCATAGAGGAAAACTTCCCTAACCTGAAGAAAGAGATGCCCATAAACATACAAGAAGCCTACAGAGCTCCAAGTAGATGGACCAGAAAAGTAACTCCTCCTGTCGCATAATAGTGAAAACACCAAATGCACAAAACAAAGAAAGAATATGGAAAGCAGTAATGGAAAAAGGTCAAGTAACATAGAAAGGTAGACCTATCAGAATCACACCAGACTTCTCACCAGAGACTATGAAAGTCAGGAGATCCTGGAGAGATGTCATATAGACCCTAAGAGAACACAAATGCCAGCCCAGGTTACTGTATCTAGAAAAACTCTCAACATAGATGGAGAAACCAAGATATTCCATGACAAAACCAAATTTACACAACATATTTCTACAAATCCAGCCGTTCAAGGATAATAAATGGCAAACCCCAAAAGAAGGAGGCAAGATACAACCTAGAAATAGCAAGAAACCAATCATCTTGGCAAGAAAACAAAGAGACAGAAAGCAAACAAATATAATCTCACATCCAAATACGAACATTACAGGAAGCAACAATCACTATTCCTTAATATCTCTCAACATCAATGGACTCAACTCTCCAATAAAAAGACATAGATTAATAAACTACATATACAATGAGAACCCTGCATGCTGCAGCCTACAGGAAACACACCTAAAAGACAAAAGAGACACTACCTCAGAGTGAAAGGCTGGAAAACAAATTTCCAAGCAAATGGTTTGAAGAAGCAAGCTGGAGTAGTCATTCTAATATCGAATAAAATTGATTTTCAACTGGAAGTCATCAAAAAAGATAAAAAAGGACACTTCATATTCATCAAAGGAAAAATCCACCAAGATGAACTCTCAATCCTAAATAACTATGCTCTAAATACAAAGGCACCTACATACATAAAGAAACCATACTAAAGTTCAAAGCATACATTGCACCTCACACAATAATAGTAGGAGATTTCAACACTCCATTCTCATCAATGGACAGATCATGGAAACAGAAATTAAACAGAGACATAGACAGACTAAGAGAAGTTATGAAGCAAATGGACTTAACAGATATTTATAGAACATTCTATCCTAAAACAAAAGGATATAACTTCTCACCACCTCATGGTACTTTCTCCAAAATTGACCGTGTAATTGGTCATAAAATAGGTCTCAATAGATACAGAAAGATAGAAATAATCCTATGCATCCTATCAGACCACCACGGGCTAAACCTGGTCTTCAACAACAATAAGGGAAGAACGCCCACATATACATGGGAGTTGAACAATGCTCTACTCAATGATAATCTGGTCAAGGAAGGAAAAAAAATAAATTAAAGACATCTTAGAATTTAGTGAAAATGAAGGTACAACATACCCAAACTTATGGGACACATTGAAAGTTGTGCTAAGAGGAAAATTCATAGCTCTGAGTGCCTGCAAAAAAGAAACAGGAGAGAGCATATATCAGCAGCTTGACAGCACACCTAAAAGCTCGAGAACAAAAAGAAGCAAATACACCCAGGAGGAGTAGAAGGCAGGAAATAATCAAACTCAGAGCTGTAATCAACGAAGTAAAAACAAAAAGGACCACAGAAAGAATCAACAGAACCAAAAGTTGGTTCTTTGAGAAAATCAACAAGATAGATAAACCCTTAGCCAGATTAGCGAGAGGACACAGAGAGTATGTACAAATTAACAAAATCAGAAATGAAAAGGAAGATATAACTACAGAATCAGAGGAAATTCAAAAAATCATCAGATCCTACTACAAGAGCCTATATTCAAAAACTTGAAAATCTGCAGGATATGGACAATTTCCTAGACAGATACCAGGAACCGAAGTTAAATCAGGAACAGATAAACCATTTAAAAACCCCATAACTCCTAACGATATAGAAGCAGTCATTAAAGGTCTCCCAACCAAAAAGGGCCCAGGTCCAGATGGGTTCAGTTCAGAATTCTACCAGATGTTCATAGAAGACCTCACACCAAAACTATCCAAACTATTCCACAAAATTGAAACAGATGGAGCGCTACCGAATCCCTTCTATGAAGCCACAATTACTTTTATACCTAAACCACAGAAAGACCCAACAAAGAAAGAGAACTTCAGACTAAATTCCCTTATGAATATGGTCACAAGAATACTCAATAAAATTCTGGCAAACCGAATCCAAGAGCACATCAAAACAATCATCCTCCATGATCAAGTAGGCTTCATCCCAGGCATGCAGGGATGGTTTAATATACGGAAAACCATCAACGTAATCTGTCATATAAACAAACTGAAAGATAAAAACCACATGATCATTTCATTAGATGCTGAGAAAGCATTTGACAAAATTCAACACCCCTTCATGATAAAAGTCCTGGAAAGAATAGGACTTCAGTCCCACACCTAAACACAATAAAAGCTATATACAAAGAACCAGTAGCTAACAATAAACTAAATGGAGAGAAACGTGAAGCAATCCCAATACAATTAGGGACTAGACAAGGCTGCTTACTCGCTTGCTACTTATTCAATATAGTTCTTGAAGTTCTAGCCAGAGCAATCAGACAACAAAATGAGATCAAGGGGATACAGATTGGAAAAGAAGAAGTCAAAATATCACTATTTGCAGATGATATGATAGTATATTTAAGTGATCCCAAAAGTTCCACCAGAGAACTACTAAAGCTGATAAACAACTTCAGCAAAAGTGGCTGGGTATAAAATTAACTCAAATAAATCAGTAGCCTTCCTCTACACAAAAAAGAGAAACAAGCCGAGAAAGAAATTAGGGAAACGACACCCTTCATAATAGACCCAAATAATATAAAATACCTCGGTGTGACTTTAACCAAGCAAGTAAAAGGTCTGTACAATAAGAACTTCAAGACACTGAAGAAAGAAATTGAAGAAGACCTCAGAAGATGGAAAGATCTCCCATGCTCATGGATTGGCAGGATTAATATAGTAAAAATGGCCATTTTACCAAAAGCGATCTACAGATTCAATGCAATCCCCATCAAAATTGCAACCCAATTCTTCAGAGAGTTAGACAGAACAATTTGCAAATTCATCTGGAATAACAAAAAACCCAGGATAGCTAAAACTATCCTCAATAATAAGAAGACTTCCGGGGGAATCCCTATCCCTGAACTCAAGCACTATTACAGAGCAATGTTGATAGAAACTGAATGGTACTGGTACAGAGACAGACAGATAGACCAGTGGTATAGAATTGAAGACCCAGAAATGAACCCACACCTATGGTCACTTGATTTTTGACAAAGGAGCCCAAACCATCCAATGGAAAAAAGATAGCATTTTCAGCAAATGGTGCTGGTTCAACTGGAGGTCAACATGTAGAAGAATGCAGATCGATCCATGTTTATCACCCTGTACAAAGCTTAAGTCCAAGTGGATCAAGGACCTCCACATCAAACCAGACACACTCAAACTAATAGAAGAAAAAGTGGGGAAACATCTGGAACACATGGGCACTGGAGAAATTTTCCTGAAAAAAACATCAATGTCTTATGGTCTAAAATCAAGAATCGACAAATGGTATCTCATACACCTGCAAAGCTTCTATAAGGCAAAGGACACTATTGTTAGGACAAAACGACAACCAACAGATTGGGAAAAGATCTTTACCAATCCTACAACAGATAGAGGGCTTATATCCAAAATAAAAAAGAACTCAAGAATTTAGACCGCAGGGAAACAAATAACCATATTAAAAAATGAGGTTCAGAGCTAAACAAAAATTCACAGCTGAGGAATGCAGAATGGTCGAGAAATACCTAAGGAAATGTTCAACATCTTTAGTCATAAGGGAAATGCAAATCAAAACCACCCTGAGATTTGACCTCATATCAGTGAGAATGGCTAAGATCAAAAACTCAGGTGATTGCAAATCATGGTGTGGATATGGAGAAAGAGGAAATCTCCTCTATTGTTGGCAGGATTGTGGACTAGTACAACCATTCTGGAAATCAATCTGGAAGTTCCTCAGAAAATTGGACATTCCACTACCTGAGGACCCAGCTATACCTTTCTTGGACATATACCCAAAAGATTCCCCAATATATGACAGAAACTCATGTTCCATTATGTTAATAGCAGCCTTATTTATAATAGCCAGAAGCTGGAAAGAACCCAGATGCCCTTCAACAGAGGAATGGATACAGAAAATGTGGTACATCTACACAATGGAATATTACTCAGCTATAAAAAAAAACAATGGCTTTATGAAATTCATAGGCAAATGAATGGAACTGGAAAATACCATCCTGAGTGAGGTAACCCAATCACAGAAAAACACACATGGTCTGTACTCATTGATAAGTGGCTCTTAGCCCAAATGCTCGAATTACCTTAGATGCACAGAACACATGAAACTCAAGAAGGATGACCAAAATGTCAATGCTTCACTCCTTCTTTAAAAGGGGAACAAGAATACCCTTGGCAGGGAATAGGGAGGCAAAGTTTAGAACAGAGGCAGAAGGAACACCCATTCAGAGCCTGCCCCACATGTGGCCCATACATATACAGCCAACCAATTAGATAAGATGGATGAAGGAAAGAAGTGCAGGCTGACAGGAACCAGATGTAGATCTCTCCTGAGAGACACAGCCAGAATACAGCAAATACATAGGCGAATGCCATCATTAAACCACTGAACTGAGAATGGGACACCTGTTGAAGGAATCTTAGAAAGGACTAAAAGAGTTTGAAGGGGCTTGAGACCCCATATGAAAAACAATGCCAACCAACCCGAGCTCCACGGTCTAAGCCACTATCCAAAGACTATACATGGACTGATCCTGCACTCCAACTGCATACGTAGCAATGAATAGCCTAGTAAGAGCACCAGTGGAAAGGGAAGCCCGTGGTACTGCCAAGACTGAACCCCCAGTGAACGTGATTGTTGGGGGGAGGGTGGTAATGGGGGGAGGAGGGGGAGGGAAACACCCATAGTGGTGGAGGGGCAGGGGTTAGGGGATGTTGGCCTGGAAACCGGGAAGGGGAATAACAATTGAAATGTAAATAAGAAATACTCAAGTTAATAAAGATGAAAAAAAAACATAATTAAGATCATGCTCTCTGATACAAAAGTCCAGGGTAAGGACAATGTTCTACTGTCCATACTCTGCCCTGGGAACCCACAAATCACCATGGGATTGGCATAAAAACAGACTTTTTGATCAAGGGAATCAAAATGAAGACCCACACATAAACCCAGACAAGTACAAATAATTGATGTTTGGGTTACAAAAAAAAATAGAAATAAGCACTGAACAACAGACAGCTTCTCTAACAAATGGTGCTGCCAAACTAAATGACTAGATATAAAAAAATACAAATATATCCATAGCTATTATCCTGCAAAATTCAACTCAAAAAGGATCAAAGACCTCAACATAAAACCAGGTAGTGAAACAAGAAAAGAAAGTGGGACCCAAATCCTATGGGGAAGAAAGCTGACTACCTGGGAGTATAGACATCCTGAGACCTTAGGACAAACTGCCACCTCTGCATACCTCTCCCGACATCCCTAGTTCAAGGGGAAAATGCGGTGCCTTTGGACACAGGGATATAGAAACAGACAGCCGCTGGTACTTGCAGTTCTGGTCTACGCCCAGGAGCGAACTGAACTGGCCAAACAGCTCCCACTACCCAAATCCCATAGGGCAGAGAGATGGACCCTCAGAAGTGTGGATACTCCTCAGAAGTCAAAGGAGACTACGCTCTGCTCACAGTCCAGACCCAAGAGGGAATCACATAGTTCCAACTGTGCCTGCTGGGTGCAAGGATCTTTGAGCAATAAAGGGCAGGACCCTTTGATTCCTGCAGGTGCATAGAGCTGGAAGACAGTCTCCAGGAGTGCAGACACATCTGAAATCAGAGCACCTGTTCGCAGAAAAGGGTGAAAGAAAACAGGAAAAGAGTCCTACAGTTGTGCTGATACAGGGGCCTAAAGAAGGGTCAGGTCACTCTCAAAAACAGCAGGACAAGCAAACACCAGAGACAG
Organism: Rattus rattus; assembly: GCF_011064425.1. Taxonomy (NCBI): domain Eukaryota; kingdom Metazoa; phylum Chordata; class Mammalia; order Rodentia; family Muridae; genus Rattus; species Rattus rattus. Next base: position 120,634,212 of record NC_046156.1, on the reverse strand, counting down.
CTCAATGGCTAGAGGCAAGTGCAGGAACCTGGTCAACAGAAAACTAAATTGCTTGGCATCATTAGAGCCCAGTTCTCCCACTAAAGAAAATACTGGACATCCAAACACACCAGAAAAGCAAGATTTATAGTTCACACCACATTATTTGAAAATGATGGAGAACTTTAAAAAAGACATAAAGAACTCTCTTAAAGAAATGCAGGAAAACAAAAGTAAACAAATAGAAGCCATTAGAGAGGAAACACAAAAATCCCTGAAAGAATTATAGGAAAACAAAACAAAACAGGTAAATGTATTGAAAATGGAAATAGAAACAATAAAGAAAGCACAAAAGGAGTCAACCTTAGATACAGAAAACCTAAGGAAGAGACAAGGAGTTGTAGATACAACCATCACCAACAGAATACAAGATATAGAAGAGAGAATCTTAGGGGCAGGAGGAACCATATGTGTGAGACTGAGGGTGTGTAAGCCAGCTTGGCCTCCAACAGTCTGGCTATCTCAATGAACACTGAAACAAAGTTTACAAAACCTGACCGAACCCAGAAATCCCCATACTTGGCTCATGATGGTTTGCATCTGGGCATCTGACATTATGTGTTGGCTCCCTTTCTGGATGTACCACAGTTAAGTGACCTCAAGCTGACAGGACTGTGTTTTCTTAGCAGACAGATGTTTACCCAGCTGGCTTAGCTCCAGTAGCAGGTCTTATTTGGACTACTGACATGTCTCCAATTCAGCGTCGACATGGGAATTCCTGTTCTAGCTTCTCTGGACATTGGGTATTTCCTGATTCAGACTTGGGTAGCCTCAGCCTTCAACTGGACTAGAACTGAGGTCCTATGATGGGAAAGTCCTCTTGGGATCTTTTTTTGCGCAAACCTCAAGGAATTTTTCAAGGATCCACTGAAGGTAAAGAAAGGCTTAGATATGTGACTAGAAAGGGAATGATTTGTACTCTTGTTCTTTTGTAAGACCCCAAAGTGGCCTAACCATAGGAGTGCAACCCACAGAGCACAAATTTGCTGGAGCTGACCTCTGATCTCTTCACCAATTGTGGTCTGGGGGAGCATGATTCCCAGCCAATGCACCAAAATGTTGTAAGACCCCATAGTGGCCTCACCTCAGGAGCAGCACCCACAGAGCACAGATTGACAAAGTGACCAATGCAATAGCCTGAGGGTATAAGGTTTTTAATCCACATATGTGGGATTGCTCATCCCCACGGGGAGAGGCAACCCCAAACCCAAAAAGCACACAACTTTTATTCATTACAGAGGGCAGACTTCACCAACATTGTTAGCTGGCTTATTCTCACTGGTCATACACAGGTCAAAGGATCTTGTCAGGTATTGACTGGCCTGCTCAGGGGGCAGTTCTTGCCTCAGTTAGATATTTTCCTCATCCAGCACTACACCTGACCTTGGTGTATCACAGAGAATGGGATAAGTTGGCACATCCCTTGGGGGGGGGGAGGTGAACTGGGTGTTCGGGCAGGGTCAGGATGACCTCTTGGGGTTGTTCTCAGAATTTTCCACAGGGAGGGGTAGGGAGTCTTTCCAAGGACAATTGTTTTTGTTTTGTCCTAATTAGCTTGGCCTTGGTCAGTGAGGCCTGATCATTCTTGACTCAATATCTTGATCACCAAAACTATATCATATCACTTGGCATCCTGACATCAGATGTATCTCTTAGAAAGGTCACAAGTTTGTCATAGGCATCCTGACCACCAGATATATTTCTCGAAACCTTGCTTTTACACCTTTGTTTTTCAAATCTATGAAACTATCAAACCTTATTTCTTCCGTGTCAATTGTCTTCTTCTCCTCTTAAATAGAAAGCCAGAGACACATGGTTAAAGCTGCTTAGTTCTCCTGCTTGCAGGAATTGGAACATGGCCCCCTTGTTCTATTATACCATCACTAGCTTCCTCTTTTCTAAACCCTTCACTGTATAAAGCTGGCTGTCCTGGATATTGCTCTGTAGATTGACCATGAATTTAGACATCTGTGTGCCAGTCTCGTGGGTTTAAAGGTCTGTACCACAACACCTGTATTTAAGCTTTGTCTCACCTAGAATTTGCTCTGTTCTAGTCTGGCCTTGAAATCAGAGCTTTGCTTGTCTTTCCCTTCTAGGACTAAAGGTTTGTACTAAGTTGCCTGGTGCTAATTTAACTGGGTGGGAACTTGCCCCAAGGTCATTACTTCCTTAATTTAATTTAATATCTGTGAACACAGGATTCAGCTCCATTTCACTTCCTGCTGTCCCTTTAATACTCGAATCACATAATTTGTTTCCTCCTTTTTCAACATCCTTTCTCATTAAAATGCTCTTCCTAAGAGTGAATTTTAGTAACCATACAAGAGGACTTAGAATAGGCTGTTTTGAGTCTTTCTTTTTCAAGGAAATTAGTATAAATCTCTTCACCTTAACCTCAGGTAGACACTTCAGACAAGGGCAAAATGTGGCCACATTCTTCACTAAAATACCACAAAAGAAGCCTTTATAGCAGATCCAGAAATTCTCCTCTAAAACTTCTTGGGCCAGGCCTGCACAATTCAAATTACTCTCAGTAACAAAATCTTCCCCATTTCTACTAAGATGGTCCATTAAGCCCCATTTAAAACATTATATGGCTTTCCAAATCCCAAATCTCCAGATCTATATTCCCCCTAACAAAAGCTTGGTCAAGCCTATCACAATACCCAGTTCCTGGTACCAACATCTGTCCTAGTTGGGGTCATATTGATTGAAATTCCCTGAGGCTCATCCAACAGAATCTGGTAGTAGACACATATACTCTCCCTACCTTCAACAGCTTTCAAATTCCAGTTGGGTATGGTCAAAGTTAAGGCTGTATCAAGATTTGCCTGGATTTGTGTGGGCAGACCATTTACCTCTGGAACCAATTTCCAAGCTTCTCCAACAATTCTCTCACTTTCTTCAGTTGTGAAAATAACATGGAACTGTTGATGACAGTCATCCCACGTGGGTTTATGAGTCAACATGATTGAATCTAAAAGACCTAGGGGATCTGAGGGTCTTTTTGAAAATGGAGGGAGGGGGACTACAACTTCCAATTATAAAGGTCATTACTGGTCAATGGTACATAGGACACAAACTGTCTCCCCTGTACATCTGGGTGTTCAGAAGGCTAGAGGAGTAAGGTCATGGTAGAGTCAATCCCTCTGGGCAGTATCGCATGAATGTGTGCTGAACTCATATTAGGTAAGGACACTAATACTCCTCAAATTAAAAATTCCTAAGCTGCCATTTCAATTCTCACTATCTGTGCACCAAATCAAAGGCATCAAAGTATAGCAGCAGCCATTAAAATCTCCCATCAAAAAATGCCCAGGACCATAATTTTCACCTACTAATCTAAGAGGTGTTATGGCATATATTCCTCAAATCATTTCACAAAATAAAAAAAGAAAGAATATTTCCCACTCTATTTTATGAGAGACTACAGTTACACTGATATCTAAAACACACATCAATTTAACTTATTGACTCATGCAAACATAATCATTAAATAATTACAAGAACACATTAAAAATATCATTAACAAAACCAAAGTAGGCTTTGTCTCAAGGTGAGTAAGGGTGGTTCAATATACAAAAATCAATAAAACTCAATTGACCACATAAAATAACTGAAAGAAAAAAAGCAAAACAAAAGGAAACAAAGAAAAAGCAAAAAACATGATCATTAAACTGGATCAGGACATGGACTTTAAGAAGCGGTCTCGTAATGATAAATGTTCTCCAGAGATTGGCACAGAGATAATATGGCTAAATATAATAATGGTAATATAGAAGAATCCCAAATCAACATCAACTTAAATGGGGAGAAACTCAAAGCCAGTATACAAAAGCAAAGGTAAGTCAAGGTTTCTAATTCCCTTAAGAAGATTCAATACAAGAATTGAAGTCTTAATTAGAACAATAAGGCAACTGGCAATTAAGAGGACAAATACGGTAAAGTTGAAAGAATTTTTATTTGCAGATAGATAATACACATGAATTAGGTGGAAAACTTTACATGTCAGTTAATGCATATGTTAGGTCACGTGTTCTGTTCAGTCCAATGCAAACAGGTTTCTCCAAAGAAAGTCAGTTAGGCTCTGCTTCAGGCCAGTTGAATCCCAGTTCCAAGACATCAGACAAGAATAAGACAACATCAACAGGTTAGATGTCAGGTAGAATGTCCAAGACCCTAGTGCTGCCCTTTCCCTACACACCATTTTGAAATATTACAGCTGTATGAAATCCATAGCCATCATGCTACCTTGCCCCAGATTCACTGTAAATGTTCCAGCAAAACTGTAATCTAAACAGAAGTCATTGTTAAAAACACTAGTTGTAGCTGTTAGAAGCCAGGTGTAGGTCATAGCTGTCAAGCTCCTAAAATACCTTTCGGTGTTTGGGTGAAGGCTCCAAGGAAAAACACTGTATAGAAGCCAGGGAGAGAAATACTTCCTCCACCAAGTGGGGATGTGACTCCACCATTGACTTCCACTCCAAGGTCTTAGAGACTTCAGAAGCATGAAGTAAAATGAAATCCATGACCCTAGTCTTCAGGTGCTCTGTGCTGTGGAGGTCAGCCAGGATCAGAGTAGGTACAGCATTCTTCACAGAGAGGTTCCTGCACAGGGAATCCTCACACATGACCTTCAAGTCCTGCAGGTCATACATGTCAGCAGCTGCCAACAAATCAGTGGCCATTGAGTGGCTAGGGAGGTGTGGTGCCTTCCCTGTGTAAATGAAGGCCATCATTTCCTTAAAGACTTGCAGATGAATGTCATGGATCTCAACGTGGTTTGTTAGGCTCTCCAGCATTTCATGTTCAAACATGGCTCTGAAAACTGGAGAGCGAACTGCTAGAATGGCCTTGTGAGCTCTGAATTCCTGGCCAGCTACAACCAGGCTGCAGTCTGTGAAGAAGGAATTTTCCCACAGCTCTCCTATGTCATCGGCCAACTTCTGTGTTGGATCCTTGTTTGCAGGTGTCATGTTATCTCCAGGCGTGCTAAACGAGGGTCCTACTACGGACACCTTGCAGCACAGGATGAGCTAGTCTTCAGGGAGAAGCCAATGCCTATGGGAGAGAAGGAAATCTCGAAGGATGAACTTTCTCAATCCCCATTGTTGTTTTGGATGAAAGCTTAAAATATTTGAGATCTCTTTAATTTGATGTTTCTCTCCTTGGGCATTTATGATCCAGAACTGCACCTTTGCCAAAACTGGGCTCTTTGGACAACTGTGCAAACCAAGGGAAACAGACAGGCAATCTTTCCTTTCTTCATCAACACCATTTGGGAATATTCTCAACCACCATTGTACTTCTTCATTGGCCTCTAATGAGAACACTGGGCTTGTAATATTTTCCCTAATTCCATCCATGCAAAATGAAAAGTTGCTAATGGTCCACTTGTAGCAGAATTTCTGAACACTGATATGTGTCTAGCCACAGATCTTGGCTTCCAGGTCCCCTGACATGTCTTCTGGAGGTAGTTTGGAGGTTAAAGCTGATCTGAAAGAGAGTACGATCTTTCCTCTGTAAGATACAAATATAGATATAATTTAGATAGATTTAGATAGATAGATTTAGATTTTATTTTCATTTTCTGCTAAATTTCCCCTTTTATATACTTGGAAATGTCTATTTCTATGTAGGTTCTGTAGGTTTTCATATTTCAAAGATAAAACAGACCACTATGACTGGTAAATCTCTCTCTCTCTCTCTCTCTCTCTCTCTCTCTCTCTCTTTCTCTATCTCTCCTTGTTTGTTTGTGTCTCTATGTCTCTGTCTTTCTGTGTTTGTGTCTCTCTCTCTCAGTCTCCACCACCCCCACCCAAACCTACCGTGGTTCTGTATATCTCTGTGTATGTTTATTGAATCTTAGGTCAATGTTAACTGGTTTTGACTATTGTATCCAACTCTGGAACTGTTTGGAAATGTGTAAACACTATCATTTCAACTGTGTTGTACTAATCAGAGTCCTCTATTAAACATAAGGGATAAACTTCTCTATATAAATAGAAAGTGGTTGTATGAGAAAAATGTGTAGGCAGAACTAATATAAAGTTGGCTAATGTCAATACTTACTTATTCCACAAGGTTTGACGTCTCAGGTCCTCTTCAGAATTAAAAAGAATCCTGCAGAAGTAGGTTCAGATGCCAGTGAAGAAATGAGCTTGCTAGTAAAATGAGAGCAAGCAGGCAGACTCACAGCTTCCTTCTTCTATGTACTTTTATAGGCCTGCAACAGAAGTGGGGCCCAGTTAATGGTGTGTCTTCTAGACTCAGATTAAAGGTGTGTTTTTCTACCAAAAGAGTCTGTAGATGAACTGGATTTATCTACTTCAACTTAAGCCAAAAACTGTTAAAAGGCATCCCCTCCAGCTTTATAGGTTACTTAAGTCCACAGTAGTCTAAACAGGAAGACATTTGGTACTCTGTCACCACCAAAATGATGTTTCATGACTGTGGTGCATTGGGGTGGTGAGAGGGGTGGGGGTGCCTGAGCTAGAAAAGAAAATAAAGACCCTGCTATGAGTTTTGTCAGATAGGCTCCTGTCTGTTATTTGGGGGAAGGGAGTGGTGAAGAACTCTGCAAGGATAAACTGGAATGGGGTAACATTTGGGATGTAAAAAATTAAATAAATAATGAAGGAAAAGAAACCAGTACAGAGAGAAAAATGAGAGGGGAGGCAGTTTTTCCAGGAGAGTTTTTCGGAGACAGGTTGAAGAGAGAGAAATAGAGACACAGGGAAAGACAGAATGATTCAGAGAACAAGAAAGGAGCCAGAAGAGTAAAATAGTTGGTGAAAGTTAGTATGAGGCAAAGAAAAGCAGCTCAGGAAAAACTGAAATAATTCAGATTGAATCAGGTACAATGGAGAAGAGTTTTAAACTCCCCATCCAGACCTCAGAAAAAACTAAATAGGAGTGACTTATTCACCTGTAAGTTTCAAAGGCTAAATTTTCTCTAGGCCTAGAATAGACTAAGAGTCTAGAAGCTTCAAGCTCTAAGCCTAGGTCGACAGGTAGAGGGAGAAAGCCTCAGAGATGACAATAAATACAGATAATAATTGGTATTTTTACTATAAAAACACTAGAAAGTCTTTAGCAGCTCTAAACCAGATGTGACAGCTGAGCTGCTCTGAGAACAGGTCAAACAGTCTGCTCTGCATTCAGCAATAGAGGATGAATGACCACAGGGAAAGGAAAGACCACTTATCCCTCAAAGAACACATGCCCATTTATCTCTTTGTGTTTTTCTCTTTTTATTTATTTATTTATTTATTTTTTGCTGATACACAGCAATTTCTGCCAATTTCAAGATATAACAAAGCTGTGACTTTCCTTCAGACAGAGGTGTAGCTTCAGCACCATCTTCATTAAGGGCAGTCCCCTGAGTGACTGCCATCTTTGTTGTGGGCAGGTAAAGTTTTCCTATGCTATTGTTTCAGCACCATCTTAGCTAAGGCAGATCATATGACTGGTTGTAGCTTCAGTGCCATCTTACTTAATGACAATGGCCATCTACCATATTTGCTATAGGCACTTACTTAAACACTGCTTCCTTACATTAGAACAGCCTTAGAATCTCTAATTTCTATCCTGACTTGGTAAATCTTTATTTAATATTAATTTAAAGATTTACAGCAGTAAAAACTTAAAGATCACAGCATTAATGATTGCATAACTCATATGCTTAATAGATACTCACTATCCATCTTTTCAGAAATCTGCTAAATGTAACCTTACATGTCTAAAGTTATTAGGACAGAGAATCCCACGCATAGCAGTTACAGCTGCCCCACTCGCACCCACCTAGGTCTCTGAGAAGAAATAGGCATCCTGACAAGACTGCCTAGATTGTGGTATGAGAACCACTGAGAAACAGTGCTCAGTTGCCTTGCTGCTGCCAGGTATCAGCCTACACTGCTGTCAAACTGAGGATACAAGAGAGTTAAATGTCTCATATTGCCTAGGACAAGGTGAGCCATTTTTTCCAAAGTTCCTACTCCACAGGAAAAATCTCCTCCTCTTCTGGCCTAATGACAACACTGACTCTGCCTGAGTTGTGATGGAGAACACAGGAACCTGGGAAATCTGTCATGGTAGTAGACTATTGACCAAGCTCTGACATTTTAATTAATGACATCTAGATTAAAATTCATGTTTTTCAACTTTCTGACTGCATTTGTAGCTAAGCTAACTACAACTACAAACATACGTCTACTTCCTTAGCCAAGGTAATCTACCACCTTATTACCTCAGTAGTCATTCATTAACTAGTTAAGACTACCAGATTTCAGAAAGGCTTTCATGAGTCACAGGCTTCAGGACAACGGATACGCATATTCAGATATACTCATGCTAAACTATATGATCAATTATCTTCAAAATGTTGTCAAATTTTCAAGGTCCTTTAATTTTCTTTTCAATACATACCTAAAAATATTTCCCATTATACTAAATTTATATA